>NC_068324.1:18160265-18315430 GCF_025860055.1 Xyrauchen texanus
CTTCTCGAAACTCCAAAAATCACATAAATCAACATAAAAGTAATCTGTAAGACTCCAGTGTTTAAATAAATGTCTTTAGAAATGTCTGTTCATATTCTTCTTCTTGTGTTTTTGGTGATTCACATTGTGAATGAATATCGCCCCCTACTGGGCAGGGAAAATTATTTCTACTAAAAAAGGACTTAAATATTGATCTGTTTCTCAACCATATGTATCATATCCCTTCTGAAGATATGGATTAAAATGCTGGAGTAGTAAGGATTACTTTATTGATGCCTTTATGTGCTTTATGCAGCACAAACATTTTGGCAAAATTTCACTTGCATTGTAAGGAACTACAGAGCTGAGATATTCTTCTAAAAATCATAATTTGTGTTTTGCAGAAGAAAGAAAGTCACACACATCTGGGATGGCATGAGGGTGAGTAAATGATAAGAGAATTTTCATTTTTGGGTGAACTATCCCTTTAAGAAAGGAAAGTCAGTGAACAAAGTAGGCTACACAACAATATATTTTTTACACACACAAAAATAAAACTGATATACAGTATGTCAATAACCTGTTATATTTTTTCCTAGTCTCATTCTGAAATCCCAATGTTTTCGTTCTTCCATGGTGCACAAAAGTTATTATCACATTAAAATCATGGTTCGGTTTAGGGTTAGGGTTAGTTCTGTACAAGCCAACTCGTACAATTTTGCCATCTGTTACTGTTACTTGTCATGAAACTGGGTTGAAATGACCAAAATCTTCAAAATACCTGGTCAAGATTCCTTTCAAATCACATTTTAATTAAATTTAAAATCAGCAATAAAATAAATGGCATCATAAACTTCTTTAGCTCAAATCACCCAGGCTGCCCTAGCTAATGCATATGCAAATTCTCAAGTAAACAGACAGACAACGTCTCTATTAAAGAAGTGATTGGGTCTTTTAGATGTAAGGCAGGACTTTCATTCTTACAGTCACCAAATTTATCGTTATGATTTCTCCCATTCATAAGAGTGACATGTCTCATTCTATAATATCTCTGGCAACACATCACATGCGTTTGAAATGTCACTTCCTTCAGCTGAAAAATGGCAAATGCAAAAAAGTTTGTGTTCTGATTTAGATGAGACTATCCCTCAAAATTCATACACTATTTGGCTGGGTGTTTAATATATAGTGTAAGTGCACAGTATGTAGATCATCCTTTTCAGAACGCTATTGACTCTTTGCCTAATCCATATCTGCCGGCTCCTTTATGTTCCCTGTTGCCCACTGCTCACCTTTGATCTGTACTTTTATAATAACCAGTGATTAAGTGTTCATCACTCTAGCCATTTTATTACACCTACTGTACATTAACCTGCCCAGACTGCTCTTTTCCATACTCACAATCTGTCTAACATTTGTCATGTTTATATTCTCACGGACTGTCTAGCAGCTGTCATATTCACTTGCACCTCATCCAACTAACTGTCACTTTATACTCAGGCTTATTTACAAGATGTAGTCACTGACCCCATATGGACCTCTGCTGACCTGGAAAATATTAATATGTTCATAACTGACCTATATAATAACTGACCTACTGTATATACAATGTAAAGTTAAATGAAATCAAACTGTAACTGATATCAAAATATGTCCGGTGCATGCTGTATTTATTGTTATATTGCGCTTGTGTATACTGTCGGGATGTGCACTTTATTCATTGTAGTAATGTCCTGTGAATCTTGAACTGCTGTATCATTGTATTCTACATCCTGTCTTACATTTAAAGGTGTACTCAGTCATTTTTTGTTTATACCTGCCATATATACTTACGCCTGTCTGTATGGACAAAACATCACAATTAAATTATTCTACAAGCAAAAGTAATAACTGGGCATTGAGATGCTCAACACAGTAGACCCCATGAGGCAGGTCTTTAAACATTACATGCTTAAATGTCAACTAGCCATATGTATATCCTCTAGTAATGTTGTCAGTCACAATCAAGAGTCCATTCACTCACCCACGCTGCCCCACCTCTTACCCTCTGAACTGATTGGTTCATTACTATAAGCAAACTGTCAGCCATACCTCCCCAAAACCCCTAGAGAAAAGGAGGACTACTCCCCAGCTGTTCCTACATGAAGAAAGGCCTGTGTATGTTGCTATGGGGATGTATACACTGGATAAAGAGAGCTTTCAAATGTCACATGTAGGTCTATAGCTAAAATCAAATCAAACAAAATGTTTTGCAATGTTTTGGAAGCACAACAGAGCCACAGTGTTTACACGATATACCATATTAATCTATACATTTTGTTTGACCTTGTACCCTTGACCCATGATGTTGATGTTCCCTCAGCCCAGAGAGCCTTTGGCTGTGTCTGTCTGCTGCACTGAATGGAAGATTGTGCATTATCACCAATTAGCTTCAGTTAGCCCATCTTCACCCTTGTACACTATAACACTTGGGAAAGAGGAGAAACCTGAGGTCACAAGAGCCAATTAGAACAGAGCAACACAGATGGAAGACTGGAAATTGGCCATATTTATTTGGAGGCAAACATTTGTGTGAAACAAGACATGGAAGAAAGAATTTAGAGCACAACTTCCATGTTAGCCACTTAAAGGTTTTTAAAGCTACTTGCCATAAAAACCAGCTGTTACTTATAGGAAAATATCTGAAATAAACAATGGTGAAGATTACTTTCTAACCTCACAAAAAAAGGTTGCATGGTAAGTTTAGAAAAACCATGGTCCTGGATGATATTGTAGTCATGTACTTTTTACATTGTACTCCAAAGCACTCCAAAGAAGACCATGGTCCTAGCGTGGTATATGCATCATTGGAGAGAGCATAATGGCTGTAACAGTCAACTGGCATGTTTTGACAGTTTGCTGATGCTATACAAATGAATGAGAGAGCCATCGAGAATGGAGACACTGCTCTTAAAACAGCAATTATACCACAGTAACTCCACACTTAGTTCACTCCAAAAGAACTGTTTAGTGTAAAACATGTTGAAGACATGTCTTTTCGCCCGTGTACCGCCATAGAATGTCTATGGAACAGCAGCGTTACACTAATCTATGCTAATCTTGTAGGCTTACTGTAACAAAGTTAGTGATGGGGTGCAGGGAGATGGCGGAATCCAACTCAAAAGGTAATTTTATTTTTATACTTTTCAGAATTTAACACACACTCAATGTTTGCTTTTCAGCAGAACTCGTTCACATATGCTGGAGGCTCAGCTCTCGCACTCTCTTCACTGGAGTCTGGCTTATTTTATTTTGCCACAGTATTTTAGCCACAGCATATGTAAAGCTACATCCATCTTGTCTTCCCAGATGCTAAGCAAAAAATTCAGAGTGGGTTCATGAACTGAGGCAGTGCAAAACAAAAAAATATACTGAAAGTGGCAATGACACTTTACATAGCCAAAAACTGCAGGATTTGAGTCATGCTGACAATTTTAGGAAGCTTTATTTGTGGTCCTTTTTCATTATCATATCCCCCAAGCCTTTCGTGTTTGTATTTAATGGATTTCCAGCTGTGCGACAGGGAGAAAAAAAAGAAAGGGGACCACAACTGTAGGCACTATCAAAAGCCCCTTGCTGTTGCTTCAACATTTATCAGGGGACAACTACTGTTTGTGTGTGTGTGTGTGGGGTGGGGGGTTTCATACTTTTGATGGTTTCATTGGGTTCTCATTACTGATTTGTGTACAAATCCTACTTTTGAATGGATTATTTTTAACAATTCGGTCAAACTAATTTCTAAAGCTGAAAAAAAAAAACCCTCATTGACATTCTGATGGTTTTAATGGTTGCAGTCGGAATTGTGTTGATTTAATGGAAACTCTAATGGTCCCTTTTGGACGCTACTGGTAATGGCTTCTATTAGTGATATGTTATGTCTGGTGTACCCCAGTAGGGACCAATACATATCTGTAATGGAAACCAATATGAACCTAATAGAATATGGCCAAAAACACACTGCAATAAACATTTGGGAATGGTTGTAATAGTTCAGCTGATTGTTCGTAATGGTATTTGAGGTGGAAACCATTCAAATTGTATTGTTTGTCCCGATTTATATTAGGTTTTTTAAACTACTGTAGTACTAACATTAAAATACATACAATACAATGTATTTTTTGTGTATCTATATAATGATTCACACTTGCTGCCACTGAGGTTGAGGTTCAGGTAGGTTTAAGAAGAGATTTAGGGTTTAGGGTAACGGGCGGTACTAAGGTTAGGTTTAGTGATACGGTTAACAGTGTAACTGCAAGGGTGCCTGGGAAACTCAGTGAGTAAAGACGCTGATTACCACCCCTGGAGTCATGAGTTCAAATGACAGGGCGTGCTGAGTGACTCCGCCAGGTCTCCTAAACAACCAATTTTGCCCGGTTGCTAGGCTGGGTAGAGTCACATGGGGTAATCTCCTCGTGGTCGTGGTGGTATAATGCGTTTCACTCTTGCTGGTGCGCGTGGTGAGTTGTGCGTGGATGCTGCGGTGGTGTGAAGCCTCCACATGTGCTATGTCTCCACAGTAACGTGCTCAACAAGCCACATGATAAGATGTGCGGGTTGACAGTCTCAGACGCGGAGGCAACTGAGATTCGTCCTACGACAGCCACCACGAGGACTTAAAGTGCATTGGGATTTGGGCATTCCAAATTGGGGAGAAAAAGGAAAAAAACAAAACAGTGTAACTACAGATGTAATTAAATGCAGGTACAACATGTATGTACATAATAAGTACATTGTATCAAATACTTAAGTAAAAAGTGGGTCCTTTTTTCAGCACGGTTAATTTGAAAACAGCAGTACCTTAACATGCGTTCCTGGGTTACTGTGTCGCTAATAAACTTCAGTACTCAAGGGGGCGATAGAGTTTAAATGTCTGCCATTAACCCGGATGTTTTTAAAATATTCAATGTGACAGGGCGTAATCAAGCCTCTGAGAGGAATAAAGGTCGACTGCTGGCGGTGGTGCGACAGAGAGAGAATGTTTACGGGCAGCTGTCCCTCCTATGTGTGTGTTTGTGTCTTTTGGTTTATTTCTTCATTAAACTCAAATTTATATTGTCAAGCCGGTTCTTGCCTCCTCCTTTCCATTGAACTGCTTTACACTGGTGCCGAAGACCCAGGAAGGAAGGATACGCCGTAGTGGAGTTCTTGCCGCTACCATCCACCCCAACGGAGCAGCCCCGGCCATCTTCCGATGGACGGAGGAGCTTGGCCGCCTGGAAGTGGAGGAATTGGCCACCGACCACGAGTGGAGAAGGGGCTCCTATCCGACCGCCTGGAGAGGTCAGAGCCACTACCAAGGGCGGTGGAGACCCCTACCAGCCGCTGAAACGCGGCGTGGTCTGAGACCGCCGACCGCGAGTGGGGAGGGGCTTACTGCCGAACGCCTGGAGCAGGAGAACCAATGCCAGGGGTGGGGGAGACCCCTTCTGTTCCCCAAAAACGTCGCTGGGTGTTCTGTCTGGCAGGGGGAGGCGCAGATGTCGTCCACTAGAGGGTGGAGGAGTGGCCGGGGACCAAGCTATGGTGTATCGGAGAACAGGTGATTAAGTGTTTTTTTTCTCTCTCTCCTCTCTCTCTCCTACTGCCGCTCCGCATTGTCCTTTTCCCCTCTCTTTTAAATGTTACTTTTTTTTTTGTTAGGGGGTACTGCACTGTTACAGGGATCCCCGGCCTCACAGAACAAGGGAGGAATGTGACAGGGCGGAGGGTGGGCTGTGTCGTGGTTTTACACCCCCGGTCCCTTATCAGGCTAATCAAGCCTCCAAGAGTGATAAAGGCCGACTGCGGACGGTGGTGCGACCGAGAGAGAACATTTATGGGCAGCTGTCCGTCCTATGTGTGTGTAATTTGCTCAGCATGATTCTATTTAAACTGTTGCTCCACCATGACAGCAGTTGACATGAAAGAGAGAGAGAGAGAGAGAGAGAGAGAGAGAGAGAGAGAGAGAGAGATTTTTTAGTCTGAAAATGTTTATAAAATTTTAGCATAACTTTTATGCTGCCTTTATGTGCTTTTTTTTAGCTTAAAATTCACTTGCATTGTATGGACCTACAGAACTGAAATATTCTTCTAAAAATCTTAATTTGTGTTCAGCAGAAGAAAGAAAGTCATACACATCTGGGATGGCATGAGGATGAGTAAATAATGAGATAATTTTAATTTTCGGGTGAACTGTCCCCTTAAATTGTGTTGAACCTGAAATGTTCCTTTAAGAGGCACCTTCATGCGCAAATGGTGCCTTTCAGACATAGCTTTAATGTTGAACAAATGTTTCTTGGCCTTAACCACAAATCTAAAACAAATCAAATCTTTATAATGTTTTTAAATCATAAATGAGAAATATGAATGCAATTCTGCACCCTGTAACAAAAGTGATGCCCTTGGGAACCTTTGCCAAACTCCCTCCAAACCAGCTGCCCTGAACAACAGTTCAACACCTTTATTATTTTCTCAATATTCATAGGTTTCAATATTTGCACCAGATAGGTCGTGGTGTAATGGTCTAGGCACATAACTGGTAATCTGGTAATCAGAAGAATGCTGGTTCGAGCCCCACTGCCACCACCATTGTGTCCTTGAGCAAGGCACTTAACTCCAGGTTGCTCCAGCATGGGGATGGGCTCTGTAAGTCGCTTTGGATAAAAGCATCTGCCAAATGCATAAATGTAAATGTAGACATATTTGATAATTGTTTGTTTCATGGGTTTCCTCTTTAAAACAAATCCAGGATAAAATGGGAAAGGGTGGGATAAAAAGAGAAAGGCTTTAGTCAGGAAAACAGGAAAGATTTTAGACATGATGTGCTTCACGGTCTCATTACGCACAGCATCACAATGGGAGTAAAATGAGATTAAAATGACATGTTATCAGTCTGCACTCAGGGATATGGCACTGCTGAAGAAAATGAATAAAAATAGTTTACTCTATCTGGATTTCTAGTGTTCCATTCTGAACATATCCCACGATTAATTCCCCACCAAAAACAGATGTCAGATTTAAATGGTCAGACAGAATGGGCAGCTGAGTGAAGTTCAATAGTCAATTAAAGACATTTGTTGATGTGAAAAACACTCCCTGAAACCAGAGAATGATGTTCCAGGGGTGAAGGTTAATTAACACAGAGAGGAGGGCCACCACAGATTGGAGTCCCGTCGACTGCAGGCTGTTCGCCTCCCAGGTCACTGAGGGTCGACCCTAACACCTGTGCCTTCCTCAGTGACCCAACACACACTCGTAACACAACCGAGAACACAGATGACACACAGATTTAATCAAACTCCCCCCACCCCCAGTGTTCACATACACAGACAGACAGACAGTACACACACATGCTAATTTCACACTCAGTAAGTGTGAAGGCCGTCAGTCCAGGCTCAGATGCAGGCACAGATGGCTTGAGGGAGTAGGCTTTGGATATTGTTGCTAAAGTCTCTCTTCTTGTAGCAGTTCCTGAAAAAGCCCACCAGTCCATTTTTTACTACTACTACTACTACTACTACTACTACTATTACTACTACTATTACTAAGAAAGTCAAATGTGTTGGAACAACATTAAATGATGACAGAATTTGAATTGATGGATGAACTGTCCATTTAAACAAGAAAGTATAGAGATGCTCAAATCTGGGCTGACAGGAAGAATGTGTGTGGACCACTGATAGAGGATTGGATTGCTGACGCAACAGTAAACTGCCAACAGGATGTGAAGCCACTTGAAGTGTTTGAGCGGCCATGTTTATATGCCCCCCTAGTTCACCCTCTAGTGACAATCATATTTAATGCTACATTTTTTCCTCACTTTTCTCCCAATTTGGAATGCCCTTAGTAGGTCCTTGTGGTTGCATGGTTACTCACCTCAATCCGGGTGGCGGAAGACAAGTCTCGGTTGCCTCCGCTTCTGAGACAGTCAATCTGCGCATCTTATCATGTGGCTCGCGGAGACTTACAGCATGTGGAGACTCATACTACTCTCTGCGATCCAAGCACAACTTACCACATGCCCCATTGAGAGCGAGAACAACTAATCATGACCACAAGGAGGTTACCCCATGTGAGTCTACCCTCCGTAGCAATTTGGTTGCTTAGGAGACCTGGCTGGATTCACTCAGCATGCCCTGGACTCAAACTTTACCAAGAGCGAGCAAATTAAACATTGAATAGGACCTTGGTAGCTCAGCGAGTATTGACGCTTCAAACTTTTGACTCCAGGGGTGCTAGTCAGCGTCAATACTCGCTGAGCTACCAAGGTCCTATTCAGTGTTTAATTTGCTCGCTCTTGGTAATATTTGTTACGAGTGAGAAGATGTAAACGGAATGCGATATCAGAGCATCCGCCTGCCCCGGTGTTCAGTCTATCAGTGCAGCACAATGATCACTAAATATAGGAAAAGATGTAATGTCTGCTTGTCTTGGGTGGCATCATGTCCGTACCCCTGAATGGGACATTAAAAAAGTCTGGGATTTCTAAATCACCTTAAATCGGGATTTACTTGTTTTCATATTGATATACTCTCTGTTGTCATACATGGATAAATCCCATAAATACATGTTCTTTTGACATTTAAATCTAGCGTATCAGTTTAATTTGAACCACCTTTGCATTGCGTGTGTCTCTCACTCTCTGCATGCCGATGTCCTGAAAATATATGCTACCTATCAGGATGTGCTACCAACGCTATATTTGCACAGTTTTAGGGTTGGAGTTGGGGGTAGATTCCATTTAAGTCAGATGTGGAATATTCCTACTTGACATCTCTGATTTCCAACCATAAATGCATTCCATTGCCAGATGCTCGGAAGATGACGTTTAAGGAAACAAAACTGTAATGCAGAGATGTTTCCAAGCAACCCAATTCATAAACAACCTGCAACTCTAGCATTTGTGCTACAGGTGTACAATTATCGAAATATAGTATAATTTACCATGTTTTGAACACCTGCAACTCTGCAATCATTTGTTAAACAAGCTTTAATATCATGTAATGTAGGAACTTTGACTCGTTTATCGATGTTATTTAATAAAAGTGAATGTTTATCACTTATTTTGTATGTCTTCCAGGGTGCATTCCTGGACTGTGTGACGTCACGCACCTGCATCTCGGAGAAGTCGGAGTTGAACATTTATGCACGAGTTTCCCAGTTGGAATTCCGACTTCAAGTGGCGTTCCACTGCAACTTTCCTACTTCGTGGTTAGAAAATCTGACTTTCCGAGTTAAATGGAATGCAGCATTACTACAGGCTCACACCATATCACACTATCTGATCTAGTTATGCTGGTTGCACATCCTTGTAGGTATTATCTGCCTGACAAGACGTGCTATCTAAGTTTTGAACACATTTCATGCGGTTGTAGTACATGCCGACAGGTTCTCCCATGCCTCCCGACATGTGCAACCCATGTTGTATCTTTATGCAACACTGTTTTTACTGCTGGTAGCACATCCTAAGCAGGTAGCACAGATTGTCAGAACACCAGTTTATTCAAGTGACCATGAGAAAAAAAATCTCTTTTTGATGAAAACTTAAAACAAGTAACTCTGAATAAACACTTCAGTGCTCACAATAAATAAGTCTGAAAATGTCTGTTTGTATCTTACCTCAGTGTGGCAGCGGGGACATGGTCAAGCGCCCGTCCGGGAGAGAAAAGTGGTAAGGGCGCTTACACCTGAGCTAAATTATGTGAGCACGGGGAGAGCGGCATAAAAAGGCAGCGAGAGGGCCTCCAGGAAGAGAGAGATGACAAGCGAACTCAGTGCGCTGATATTGTATTGTGTATGATAGTGGTGTTGTAAGAAACAACGGAAATTAAAAGCTTACCTTGTGGTGAAGACCTTTTTCCTGTCCTCCTTCATGTGAGAAGTATTACATTGGTGCCGAAAGCCGGGAAGGAGGAGGGATGCCCGTCGCAGAGTCCTCGACACTGCCGTCCACCCTGGGGAGCGCTGCTGCCATCTGCCGGGTGATGGAGTAGCCCGACCGCCCAGATGCGGGGAACGGCTGTCGTCCGCGGGGCAAGTGGGGACGGGATACCCCGACTGCCTGGAGCGAGGGAGCCGCTGCCGGGGGCGGAGGAGTGCCCTGCCGTCCCCAGAGATGCGGAGGGGTCGAGGGAGACCGCCGTCCGCGAGGGGAGGAGGGAAAAAACTCTCCGACCGCCCGGAGCGGTAGGGCCGCTGCCAGGGGCAGAGGAGTGTCCCCATTTGCTGCCAGGAAAGCGGAGGCGCGTTCTGCCCGCTGGGGGTCGAAGGTTTCACTCCGGTTCGCCCGGGGTTGGAGCGGCTGTCGTCCGCCTGAGTGTGGAGGAGTGTTCGAGGACCACGCGATGGTACATCAGAGAACCGGTGAGTGAGCTTTTTCTCTCTCTCCTCTCTCTCTCCCTTTCGCACCGTGTTGGCCTTTTCCCTTGCCTATTTTGTTGTTGTTTTTCCCCTCCTGTCTCCTCCCAGGGCGAGGAAGGCGGGGATGACCACGCGGGACGCGAGATACACCCCGCCCCAGGGATAGGGGGGGGGTGTACATCATGCCGGTGGCACCCCGGCCTGAGATAACGCCGGGAGGAATGTGGAGCGGAGGGGGTAGGGTCGGAATATCGCGCGCCCGGTCCCCAATCGGCCTGATGAGGCGCGCGAGGGATAAAGGCGGCCGGTGGCGATTGTTCGAGAGAGAGAGAGAATTACGGGCATGTCCGTCATGTGTGTTTGTTTATGTGTTTTTGAGTTTTCATTAAATTATTATTTATATTGACAAGCCGGTTCTCGCCTCCTCCTTGCCCATCCTTTAACTGTGTTACACTCACATTCAGCTGATCTGTACACTGATGAAGTTTGAAAGAGGTGGATACTGTTTGATATAGATACAAATAACTTGATCGGGATTTCAAGAAATAGGAAAAATTTCAGACTTTAAATGAATAAATAATTACATGTGTTGGATGTTTGCGTTGCAGGGATGGCAACGCAATACCAAACAGTATATGCAGATTTCAGATATTAAATCAGTGAATGGATGATTAATGTTTACATTTACATTTATGCATTTGGCAGACGCTTTTATCCAAAGCGACTTACAGTGCACTTATTGCAGGGACAATCCCCCCCGGAACAACCTGGAGTTAAGTGCCTTGCTCAAGGACACAATGGTGGTGGCTGTGGGTTTTAGAACCTCTGACCTTCTGATTAACAGCCCTGTGCTTTAACCACTACGCCACAGGGACATTGGAATGATAGTAAAATGGCAGCGCAGTGGCTTCACTTTTGACATCATTTGCAATCTAGTTCTATATTATATATCAGTGGTGTAAACGTGTGAATGAATGTGTCTGAATCAGGATTGATAAGTGTGCTTTTTGGGGAGCACTCTGGATGGAGCTTCTAATTCCCTGGTTACCAAGGTTGCCAAGGCATGATTCTGCTGTCATACTCTTTTCTATAACTGTATGTGCAAAACCCATCTGAATAGGTATACACATAAATAGACCTATAGTTACATTTCTAAATGAGCCAATGTGTATTTGGAGACTAGCCGGCCAATAATAATTATGGTTGGCAGGACCGAATGAGATAGAGATGAGGGTCTCGAGCACCCTGATCTCAGTAATACACGCACTAATGCCAGGCTTGTTAGGGTCTGGGCTGCAGCTGTGCCCGTTGATGGGTTGTGCCATCTGCCAAGCAGGCCTCTGGGAGTGAGAAACATACAGAGAGCTTTAATTGGGTTCTGAGCAGACAGAAATTGCCCTGGCGGCATGCTCTAGCAGATAGACTAATGACGGTGCTCTGCTGGTGAATTCTCACTGCGAGCGTTCTGCAGCAGCGCACTTAATGGGGTCTTATTATACACTTTTGTAGCATTTTATTGTCTCCCCAAAGTCCACTTATGATGTTAGTCAAGGCTTCTTGCATCAAAAACAGTCATAACTTAGTTTTACGTGAATATTTCCAACCTCTCTCTGTGCCTATGAATTAAACATGCGTAATCTATTGAGAGATCTATTGAGAGGAAGTTCACACAGTTGCAAGCCCTGTCACAGACTGTCACTCAAGTCATCAGTGGTGCAACATCAAAATCTTCAAAGTGAAATAAAAACAAAAAAAAACCAATAGTTTCGTCATGCAGTGCCTTCTTTTATCACCAAGACAAGCTGATATTTCAAGATTAAAATCTCAGCTTCAATTTAAGGCAGCATGCTGAGGTAAGTTTTAGCTTTGATTCTAACATGGGCTTTTCTGTGTAATGAGATGGTTATTTTCAGGGTGATTCTGTAACTGGGCTCTTATGACATCAGTTTTTAAGTGTACATTTTTAAATCAGTGCTGCCATATATCAGTGCGCTTTGTCCCTCGTCCCACGTCATGAGCAGTATTTACACATTTACCACGCACCCTTGGAGGTACTGGAAACTATCGCAGCAAGGAGAATTAACTATAAATCCATGTAAACATCCAAGTTAAGAGTAAATAAATGCCTTGGCTCTGCTGTTTGCATGATTGACAACTGGAGCACGAACAGACAGCATTTCTGCGTGTGCACAGCGAGGTGAGCGGGGCGAGCGCATATGAGATGTGCGGGCGCGAGGCGATCATATGGTGTAGAGTGTGGCTGTGTCCGCAATCATTCACTCATCCTATATAGTGAATGGCAGTTAGTGCACTATATCTCAGAAGTGAGTGAATGTAATGAGTGAGTGATTCGGACGCTGACAAATACACAGAGTTTCAAACTCTCTTGGTCTGTCACAGAAACCACATCACATATGGACTTTTAAAATACTTGGGTCTTACTTGTTATTTTTACTAAATAATATATTAATACAATAAATCTTCATTCTGTTTGTCATTTTTAATATATTTTGTGTGTTAATATAAAGATTAAACTAATTTGATAAAATAAAGAGTACATTTTAAATGTACATGTTTTACTTCTCTATATGTTATTTTAATCCAGTAATTTAATATATTCAGCATGAAAGAAAACATTGCTGGAGTGAAGGAAGCAGTAAACTCCCAGCTTGAACGTCTTCCGCGTGCTGGATTGTGGGCAATTAACCATTGTCGAGTGCACATCAAATGTATACTCAAAATTAGAGTGCATTGTGTGTAATAATGAGTTAAAAATGTAAGGAACAAGTGACTCAGAATTCAGACAATCCTACAAAATGGTCGGACACTCGAAATAGTGCACTATAAAGTGGATAGGGGGCAGTTTCAGACACAGTGAGTGTTCCAGGACCAGGGTTGGTGCCCTATGCACTAGGCTGCGTATTCTGCATTTAGAGAGCAGCGGTATTGCTGTGTACAGCAGCCTAGAACTAATGTTCTTAATACTTACGACGCTGAAAACTGTAACTACACTGAAATAAGAATCCACACAGGACTTTAAAAGCTATGAAATAGCGAAAGAAAGCATTAATAAAGCATGATCTTGCTTTGGTTTATATTTCAGCATTATATATAATGTCCTTGTGGGACATTTACACATTTTCACTGTAATAATTACTAGAAATGTTTCCAAACATCTCTTATTGACAAATTCATCCAGATCTGATAAGAGCCCTTAAAGGGATAGTTCCCCGTCTGTCGCTCACTCTACATTGTGTCGAATGAAGCAACACTAGGACACTAGGGGACTTTCTTGAAGGCCTTGGTTATCCCTGAACTTGAGAAAAGGCCAATGAGAATTTGGCAGACAGAATTTGCATGTCCCTCCCCCAGACATAAAAGGAGGGAATCGTGCATCGTTTAATTCAGATTTCTTCTTCGGAGCCGAGCGGTTGTGCGATCAACGAGCTGAGATCACTTCTGTTCCACTCACCTCTGTAGAGCGTTTGCAGTTGGATCTATGGCGCAAAACAGCTTTACCCCTGAGCGCTTCGACAGCGCTTCTAAAAGAGTGTATTCCCTAAAAGAGTTTATTTTCTCTTAAAGAGCACACACAGCAGGCATTGAATGTCCTTTTCAGGATGCATCTTTTTAAAGATGTTGTTAAGCCCCTGTGTAGTTCCTGGATGTGGTCGATTTCTCTCCGCTCCTGACGGTCATAGACACTGCCTCGTGTATCTGGGCCGTGATCACACTGAGGCTGCGTTTGTGGATGGTTCATGTTCTCACTGAGAGAACTCACGGCTAGACGATTGGTTCCTCAGGTCTGGGCGCCGCTCACAGCCACACCCCTCCCTTTCTTCCTGGAGGTGCATGATGGGTTGACAAGATCGTGGAGGGCACTTTTCACTGCCCGCAACCGACCTCCTCGCTCATCCACTCTCACTACCCTCGACGGTGGGGTGGCCCACAGGTGGACAGAGCGGCTGCGATCCACCTATGTCCAGAAAACGCCGCCAACTGGAGGAATCGGTGCTCCCTTCCAAAGCCTGTAGGATGACGTCATTACTGACCGCCAAAGCCTACAGTGCCACCGGACAGGCCGCCTCCGCCCTGCATGCCATGGCCCTCCTGCAGGTTAACCAGGCCAAGGCACTTAAAGATCTGCAATTGGGTAATCCTGACCCCGACGTGTTGGAGGAACTGCACTCTGTGACCGACCTCACACTCAGGGCCACCAAGGTCACAGCGCGGACACTCGGGCAGGCAATGGCCACCCTCGTGGTCCCCTGGTCAAGTGGCAGGAGGTAGACAAAGCTTTCTCAATGCCTCCGTCTCCAAGCTTGGCCTATTCGGCGACACGGTCGATGACTTCGCCAGCAGTTCTCGATGGTGAAGAAACAGACGGACTCCCACATCATGCCCTGCCGCCGTTCCAGCACGGGCCATGCTCCGTCTGCTCACCGAGGGCGTCCCCCTGCAGCTTCCAAATGGCAGGCAGCTCCACCTCAGCCTGGGCCCAGCTCTCAGCTCCAGCGTCGAGTGCCCCGCAGGAAGCGCATGACCCCCGTCTCTTGGACATCTTCGAGGACCCGGAAGGCTCCCTAGTGCTCCTGAGACGGATGACCCAGGGAACGAGACGTTTGCTCCGGAGCTGGTAAGTAGACCCTCCGGTGGAGGGCTGGGAGGAGAATCCTTGTTTAAAGCTATTTCCTTTGACCCACATTCTCAATAAAATAGCGATTTCCTCATTCCCCGGGTCATCTGGCCTGCAAATGCCTTTTTCATGGCAACCTGGTGCCACACTCCGGCAGTCCCGGCACCCCGGACACGGACCCCTTGCCTCCAGACCCATGACTGCTGCCCCCCGACTGGCCGGTTTTGACGAGTGTAGGGGACTCCTACACAGGACCTTCACAGGACCTTCGCACTGGCTGGACAGGACCTTCCGACTCGGTTATGCGATCTAGTTTGCCAGGCCCCCGCCCCTTTCAGCGGCATCCGCTTTACCTCTGTGCACGGCGAAGATGCCAACACCCTACATGCGTGAGATAGCGACCATTTTACTCAAAGACGTGATAGAGCCTGTCCCTCCAGCCGAGATGAAGAAAGGTTTCTGTCTGCCAAATTCTCATTGGCCTTTTCTCAAGTTCAGAGATAACCGAGGCCTTCAAGAAAGTCCCCCGGTGTCCTAGTGTCGCTTCATTCGTCTCGTTCCCTCCATCAGGGAATGGAGGTTACAACAGTAACCTAGACGTTCACCCCAAAATTTTCACCCAAGACTTTCTATCATCTGCTGAACTCAAATTAAGATTTTTGGAAGAATTTCTAGGCTCTGTAGGTCCTTACAATGTACGTGAATAGGTGGCAACATTTTAAAGCTAAACAAAAACTAAATCAGCATAAAAGTAATCCATAAGACTCCAGTGGTTAAATCAATATTTTCAGAAGTGATGTGATAGGTGTGGATGAAAAACAGAGAAACAGATCACCTTCATATTCTTCTTCTTGTGTTTTTGGTGAATATTGATCTGTTTCTCACCCACACCTATCATATCACTCCAGAAGATATGGATTTAACCACTGGAATCTTTTGGATTACTTTTATGTTGCCTTAATGTGAATTCAGGATCAACATATTGGCCGACAGAGCTTAATTTGTGTTCTCTCTCCAGCTCTTACTGCAACATAAAACAGCTGATAGAGATCATTTCCCTTAGGTGTCATTCCTTACCACTTTGTTCTCTCGGCCTCGCTCTCCACAGAACATAAATATGTTGTTGTTTTTTTACATATGGATCTTCATGTATTAATTTTTAAAGCATGGAGCAATTTCTGTGTAAATAGAGTATCATATGGTTTATCTGATACTACAATAATTTCTGTGGTTTCAAACATATTAACATTTCTAAGCCGTCCCCAATTGACTTTTTCTAATTGACTCTCTCTCCATCCCTCACTCTCGTTCATATTTTTTTTTCATATTTCTCAAGAATTTTTTTCCTAATTTTTCTTTCATTTTATCTCTACAAGTCTTCTCTGCAGTTACAAATAAATCCAGGCTTTTTGTCATTTCAGTTAATGAACTGGTGGGATCTACTCTGAAATCCTGTGTATAAACCACCAATAAAGTAACACTGCTAGTAGCATCATGTGTTTGTTAAATAACTAGAGGAGTCCATGAAGAGGTGAGTTTGATCCACACAGAGTCAAGCAGGCTCTACCACCCAAAGACTTTTTAATGAGTGACAGTAAATTTCACCTTACCTTTTCTAGGTGCTTCAGATAAACAGACATCATCTTGCAAAACCTCACCACCATAGCTTCAAAGCGTGGCTTTAGTTCTGATGGTGGTGTTACATGAAAAGTCTAACAAAGTTTCTTTTAGTGTAATATATTTTATGTGAGGGTGTTTTGGGATGTCTTGGAATGTCTGTTTTGAGGAAAAAACTTTTGCATCTGGGTTTAAGAACATGGGCCAACACGAGGGGGGACAGACATTTGATGTTTATTCTTTTCGAGATATGCTAATCATGTTATACAATAATTTGTATATCTAACAGTTCGCACTTCAAAATAACATGTGATGTATGCCTCTAGTCTAATTGCTTTAAAAAAGTAACGGGACCCCAGTTTCATGGAAAGTGCCTCCTACAGAGTCACAATGGTGTATTTTCAGGCCGGAGTTTCCCCCAAAAAAATCTTAACAAAGTGGATTAGGAGGGAAGCAATTTTTCATGCGTAGCGAGGACATTTTCTTCCTTTATTTGTTTCTCTCCCTCTTTGTCCCAGAGGTATCACTGATATTAAAAATAATGCTCAAGCATAAATGATCTGAGCCATTTTTTGCTTTGGCTGTGAGTCAGCGGTATCTCATTAACAAGATGTTCTAGATATATCTAAGTCAGATTCAAGTTTTATATCCCTGGTAAAATCATTATAGGCTTTGAACAAGATCCAATACAACAAAATCAACTTTCACACATTTCTCGAAACCCTACAAGCTGTCTATACAAATACACCATTTATGGACTATTAAACTACGTAAACTAAACAAAGGATTGCCAAAGAACAACAGTTTTTTCTCTTTTCCTGTTCCTCTCATTATTTTGTACATTTGTCCAGTCTGTGTGCAGACATTGTGTCCTCGTGCAACAAGGTCTGAGGTATGTCTCATTACGCTCTGTTACTTCTAAGCAATGCCACTCTCTGCTCGCTGTTTGTTGGTCATGGCATGGCCTTTAACCTCTCTTTACTGCAGGGTTTACCCAGTGGTCACTGGCATTTTGACCACCCATCCATGAGAGAGTGGAGAAACAAGGGTCAGGCAGTTCATTATTGAGATGAGACCAGCTGGTGTGGTGTGCATACAATGGTGCTATAGTTTAATGGACTTCCTGTGACAATATAGGGTTTCACCAGTGGAACAAGATGAGAAGGAGTCTGAGGAGTAAGCGTCACAATTCCTCTTAAGCATACTTTGGTTTAGGGATTTGAACGCACCCCAAACAACACCCCTTAACTGTAGTAAAATCAGTGTGCTCATTGCTTTCAAAATCCCACTTGTACTTGAATGGCTCAAGTAGGTAGATACTATCTTCCTGGATTTCTTCTTCCAAGCACTCAGCTAAGTATTTCCACCAACAGCACTAAGAGGGAGAGAAAGTGAGAGAAAGACAGCAGAGAGATGAGTGTGGTGAGAAAGCTCAATCTCTCTCCTGTTATCTCTCTCTAATACAGTGATATCAGTGGTGTTCAATGGCAGATTCATGAGGAAGCATTTGGCATTTAAGAATCAAACATCAGTAATCCCTCTGTGCTTTGCAGATGTCTGTTATTGATTAATTTGCTTGTATAAATGGGACAGCATTGCTCCCGTTCCCATTGTAAGAACAAGAAAGACCATTTTATTGCTGTGGCGGTGGTGGTGGGGGGGTTATTGGTGTTGTGTGTCGTCTAATGCCAAGATAAATACATTTGTTGTAATGACAGATGTTGTTAAGTGACCATCAAACGTAGTCCAAATATACTTTTAAGCTCAATCTGCGTACATACGCATGATTGCAGAGGTGAGAGAGTAAGACTGTGGTAAATGGCTTTTTATATGGCAAGATAACATAAACATGCTATTTCTGAACTTGTAGTTTATACTCTTCGTCATGCTCATTTCTAAGAGGTTCAGGCCTTTACCCCGATTACTTTTTGCTTTTACTCTATGTCAGTGTTTCCCAACCTTCAAGTACCTCTTCATCAACACAAAACCAAAGATGTCTACCAAAGGCTAAATATAATTTATATATAAATATAATTTATGAAGTTTATTCATTATCAACAACTAAAACATAACAAGGACATATGAGCCATTAAATGTAGAACAGGCTAATGCTGTTTATTATACAGGGAAGGGGATCTTCTAACCTGGTACACTTGGAAATAGATTTTTTTTTTTTTTAAATTGTATCATTCGTTTTTTCCTCATTTTGGTAATACATGTATATATATATATATATATATACTGTATATAAGGAATGCAATATAAAATTGGCACATAATTTAATTTTATTCTTGCGTTGTTTTCTCAATTCGTTTTAAAGGCATCTATATAATAACATTAGCCAACATTTAAATTAGAGGCCTTATTTGTGTGCTTTTCAATTCACAGTCAGTTGGTCTTTCGTTTAATATAGTCTAGTGTAATAGCTTTGGGAGACCACAAGGGGGTGATATAACATGTACTTGATACTAAATGATCTGTCACCCCTACATTTGTGCAGCTGGTGTTTTTTCGTGGTGTTTTGCTTTGGGTAATGTTATGGAGGATAAACAAATAAGAGAGTTTTGGGGAAAGGGCAAAAGAAGCGAAGTTTGGAGTCATTTCGGATTCTGGGTTGATGGGTTTGGCCAATGTATGGACAAATAAATAAATTGTGAACTGCCATACTCCGAACACAATCAATAAAATATCCCATATGAACAGATATCATGGTTAAGGGCAGGGATGTGTAGCAAACGGCAGTAAACCGGTACGACCTATCATTGCAGAAGCTTTGAACCCTAGGAAAGGCCAAAAGCTAACAAATTGTGTATCTAAGTTAATAAGCAAATAGTTGCTCCTTTTTGAAGCATGTTAAAAGAAATCAAACTGGAGTTTAACTTACCCTTTCGCTCACACTAACATTGTGTTGAGCAATATTTATGTAGCAACAAATATTTTTTGAGTATGCAACTTGAGATGGCGGAGGGCACAGGTCTTACCACCGCATACTGGACCTCTTGAGCTACTGACGGATACTGGTAAGCCTGCAGTAGATTTAAGGGTTCGTTAAAGCAACGAGTAGCCCTATTTATATCTGAATAAATGCTGATATAGATAGATAATCATCTGGAAAATTTGGGGATAATCGATGCATGAAATATACAGGTCCTTCTCAAAAAATTAGCATATTGTGATAAAGGTCATTATTTTCCATAATGTAATGATAAAAATTAAACTTTCATATATTTTAGATTCATTGCACACCAACTGAAATATTTCAGGTCTTTTATTGTTTTAATACTGATGATTTTGGCATACAGCTCATGAAAACCCAAAATTCCTATCTCAAAAAATTAGCATATTTCATCCGACCAATAAAAGAAGTGTTTTTAATACCAAAAAAAGTCAACCTTCAAATAATTATGTTCAGTTATGCACTCAATACTTGGTCGGGAATCCTTTTGCAGAAATGACTGCTTCAATGCGGCGTGGCATGGAGGCAATCAGCCTGTGGCACTGCTGAGGTGTTATGGAGGCCCAGGATGCTTCGATAGCGGCCTTAAGCTCATCCAGAGTGTTGGGTCTTACGTCTCTCAACTTTCTCTTCACAATATCCCACAGATTCTCTATGGGGTTCAGGTCAGGAGAGTTGGCAGGCCAATTGAGCACAGTAATACCATGGTCAGTAAACCATTTACCAGTGGTATTGGCACTGTGAGTAGGTGCCAGGTCGTGCTGAAAAATGAAATCTTCATCTCCATAAAGCTTTTCAGCAGATGGAAGCATGAAGTGCTCCAAAATCTCCTGATAGCTAGCTGCATTGACCCTGCCCTTGATAAAACACAGTGGACCAACACCAGCAGCTGACATGGCACCCCAGACCATCACTGACTGTGGGTACTTGACACTGGACTTCAGGCATTTTGGCATTTCCTTCTCCCCAGTCTTCCTCCAGACTCTGGCACCTTGATTTCCGAATGACATGCAAAATTTGCTTTCATCCGAAAGAAGTACTTTGGACTACTGAGCAACAGTCCAGTGCTGCTTCTCTGTAGCCCAGGTCAGGTGCTTCTGCCGCTGTTTCTGGTTCAAAAGTGGCTTGACCTGGGGAATGCGGGGATGTTTCTACTCCAAACTCAGTCCACTGCTTCCGCAGGTCCCCCAAGGTCTGGAATCGGTCCTTCTCCACAATCTTCCTCAGGGTCCGGTCACCTCTTCTCGTTGTGCAGCGTTTTTTGCCACACTTTTTCCTTCCCACAGACTTCCCACTGAGGTGCATTGATATAGCACTCTGGGAACAGCCTATTTTTTCAGAAATTTCTTTCTGCGTCTTACCCTCTTGCTTGAGGGTGTCAATGATGGCCTTCTGGACAGCAGTTAGGTCGGCAGTCTTACCCATGATTGCGGTTTTGAGTAATGAAACAGGCTGGGAGTTTTTAAAAGCCTCAGGAATCTTTTGCAGGTGTTTAGAGTTAATCAGCTGATTCAGATGATTAGGTTAATAGCTAGTTTAGAGACCCTTTTCATGATATGCTAATTTTTTGAGATAGGAATTTTGGGTTTTCATGAGCTGTATGCCAAAATCATCAGTATTAAAACAATAAAAGACCTGAAATATTTCAGTTGGTGTGCAATGAATCTAAAATATATGAAAGTTTAATTTTTATCATTACATTATGGAAAATAATGAACTTTATCACAATATGCTAATTTTTTGAGAAGGACCTGTATATTATTAGGCCTACATGTTTATTTCTTACTTCACAATCTGTACTTTTTACAAGTATGTACACTGATAGAACAAATGCTAAAATGTTACCAGAGGTGGGTAGATTAGCCAAAAACTGTACTCAAGTAAAATTACAATTACTTCAAAAACATAATTACTTAAGTAGAAATAAAAGTACTAACATAAATAATTACTTGAGTAAGAAAGTATCCAATTAAAAGAGTACTCAAGTAGTGAGTACTTTCACAAATGATATAATAGACGTTTACTCCCCTATATTCCATTATATAATACGCACTGAACATGTATTACAGAATTATGATTATTAACATTCACCATCATTTTGTTCCAAACCTGTATGACTTTTTTTCTTCCATGCAACACGAAGGAGATATTAGACACAATGTATGCCTGAGTCACTATTTACTTTCAGTGAATGTTTTTTTAATATATATATATATTGAAAGTGAATGGTGACCAAGACCGTCAGTCTCTAACATTCTGTCTAACACAGGTTTGGAACAACATGAGGGTAGAGAAATTATTACAGAATATTACATTATGGCTGAGCTCACTTTAAAGTTGTTTACTCACCCTCATGCCATCCCAGATGTGTATGACTTTCTTTCTTCAGCAGAACACAAATTAAGATTTTTTAAAGATTATTTTAGTTCTGTAGGCCAAATTTATGATGCTCCAAAAAACACATAAAGGCAGTATAAAAGTAATCCATAAGACTCCAGTGGTTAAATCCATGTCTTCAGAAGTGATATGATAGGTTTGGGTGAGAAACAGATCAATATTTGTCATGTTTTTGCTAGACAGCAGGGACGATATGCAGAGAAGAATGTGAATCACCAAAAACACAAGAAGAATGTGAAAGTGATCTGTTTCTTGTCCACACCTATCACATCGCTTCTGAAGATATTGATTTAACCACTAGAGTGTTTGTTTGTTTAGCTTTAAAATGTTGCCACCCTTTCACTTGCATTGTGAGGACCTACAGAGCTGAGAAATCCTTCTAAAAATCTTCATTTAAGTTCAGCAGAAGAAAGTAAGTCATATACATACAGGGTGAGTAAATAATGAGAATTGTAATTTTTGGGTGAATTATCCCTTCAAGAGCTCTTGTCAGATCTGGATGAATTTGTCAATAAGAAGAGAGGTTTGGAAACATTTCTAGTAATTATTACAGTTAAAACGTGAAAATGTCCAAGGACATTTTATATAATGCTGAAATATAATGCCTTCTATTGCTATTTCATAGCTTTTAAAGTCCTGTGTGGATTCTTATTTCAGTGTAGTTACAGTTTTCAGTGTGGTAAGTATTTAGATCGTTAGTCCTGTACAACAATACCGCCGCTCTCTAAACACAACCTACAGTAGTGCACTAACTGCCATTTACTATATAGGAAATAGTGAATGAGTGAACGATTGCGGACACAGCCACTCTCATCGCGACGATTGCCTCGTGCACATCACACGCGCGCGCACCTCGCTGTGCATGCGCAGAAATGCTGTCTGTTAGCGCTCCAGTTGTCGATCACGCGAATGGCAGTAATTTACACTTAATTTGGATATTTAAATGGATTTACATTTACATTTATTCATTTGGCAGATGTTTTTATCCAAAGCGAATTACAAAAGTGGAAAACATAAGCAAATCTTCTTAAGGAGACAGTGGTACAAAAGTGCCATATTACAAAGTTTCACTAGCATCAGAATAGTTTTCACAACATATACAAGTGCAATGTTTTTTTTTTTGGGTTAGTGACTAGTTAAGTGCTCTTGGAAAAGATGCTTTTAAATAATTTTTTGAAGACAGAGATTGAGTCTGCTTCCCGGATGGAGTTGGGAAGGTCATTCCACCAATGTGGTATGATGAATCTGAAAGTCCGGGAAAGTGTTTTGGTGCCTCTTTTTATTGGTACGACAAGGCGATGTTCCTTAACCAACCGCAGGCTTCTAGTAGGCGTGTAGCTCTGCAGAAATGATTTTAGGTATGTTGGAGCAGACCCAGTGACTGTTCTGTATGCCAGCATCAGAGCCATGAATTTGATACGTGCATCAACAGGTAGCCAGTGGAGAGAGACAAAGAATGGTGTAACATGTGCACTCTTTGGTTCATTAAAGACCAGACGTGCTGCTGCATTCTGGATCATTTCCAGAGGTCTAATTGCACCTGCAGGGAGGCCTGCAATGAGAGCATTACAGTAGTCCAGTCTAGTTATGACAAGTGACTGAACAAGCAGTTGTGTGCCATGTTCAGAGAGGAAGGGTCTTATCTTCCTGATGTTGTAGAGTGTAAATCTACATGATCTTGTGGTCTTTGAGATGTGGTCCATGAAATTTAGTTTGTTATCAATGGTTACCCCTAGATTTCTGACCGTTTTTGAAGGCATTACTGTAGTCGAACCCAGCTGCACGGTGATGTTGTGTTCAACAGTAGGGTTGGCTGGAAAGACCAGGAGTTCGGTTTTGGCTGGATTGAGTTGCAGGTGGTGTTCCTTCATCCAGGCCGAGATGAGATGTCTGCCAGGCAGGCAGAGATTCGAGCAGTCACGGTGGTGATTTATACAGTTAATCCACCTGAAGTAACTGCGATAGTTTCCAGTACTGATCACACGCAGCTGTGAACTTCCGCTCTCATAAAAGTCTCTCAATAAATGACACATTAAATCCAATTAAACCCAGTAATGTAACGACAGTAATGCCACACATTGTAAAGAAGTAAAAGTAAAAAGTACCCACTTTTAAACCTACTCTAAAAGTAAAAGTTTCCCCAAAATGTTACTCAAGTAAAATGTAAATGTAACAAGTCACTACCCACCTCTGAACGTTACTGTCCCATCAATAAAACCGGGAGCTCCCAGAGATATAGATCTATATTAGTGGCGGTTCCGTGTTTTGTTTTGTTGAGCGAATATTACCGAGATTGGAGTGGCACCGGTTCTTTATTATAATTAAGTGTTTCTTTTATTGTTTTTTTTAGGAACAACTAACTGTTGAGAACAGACGAGATATTAAGAGACATTGTGGATAACAAATGGATCTCGTCATTGGACACATAACAAAACGAGTCAAACCTAATTCAGCGTGCAGTGAAAGGATCGCTCTTAAATTGGCATATTAAAAGATCGCTCTTGGGATTTTAAGAATGAATATAGAGATTGTTCAAATGAAGATCGCATTAAATTAGAAAATCTATATTTTTAAGGCATTTTGCTTTATACCGCAACCCTGCATAGGACAAGTGGCTACAGAAGAAGAATGGATTTTTTTTTATTAGTTCAATATAGCAAAATCCAATTCGTTTCATGTACCTCCTGGAACATGCTTACATACCCCCTGGTGTACCCGTACCCCGGTTGGGAATCACTGCTCTATAATTGATACAAATCTGGGCTACATTTCCCAAAAGCATTGTAAGCTATGATTAGCTAAAGCTTGCTTTTGGGAAGCGCAGCCCTGATTTTTTTTACTGAGCAGTGTGAACAATCAAATCAGATTTGGGTCCCAGATCTAGTGTCCGATCAATGACAGTGCCACCCCAGTGTAAAACATTGGATGTGTGAATGTCTGAATTTTTTATATAACAACACTATAATACAACATCAATTTAGTGCTAAAGTAAAATAATAAAAATAAACATTGATTTCTGGAATAAAGTCTACCATAACGAGAAAAAAGTTGTAATATTTTGAGAATAAATGAAAAATGACAAGATTAAAGTCGAAGCGTAACGGGATTAAAGTAGTTATGGTTTGAAAATAAATTTGTAGCATTATGAGATTTAAGTTGTTGCATTTAAAATCACAATATTATGTGAAAAGGTGTAATTATAACAATAGTAATAGACCGCCTATAGGCAGAACTTCATTAAAGGAAAAAACGAATGTAGAGGATTTAGTTCAATTAACTGTTGTCCACGACATCGCTTTAATGTTACTTTCTTTACAACTTCATTCTCATGATGTCACAACTTTAATTCCATAATGCCGAGACTTTATTAAAAATAAAACATATACTATAATCTCATAATGCTATGACTTTATTCTCAAAATATTACATTTTAAATCTCATAGTGCTACAACTTTATTCTTGAAGCTTTATGACTTTATTCTCTTACTAGAAATATTATTAGATTATTCTTAAAATGTTACAAAGTTATTCACATAATACTATGACTTCATTCTTGATATCTTCTTGATAGGATTAATTAATTAATCAATTAATTATTTATTTTTTACTTGGCACTAAAATGCTGTTGTATTATTAATAATGCTCATACATAGGATTAGAGATTTGTACAAACACCTAACCATAAGTATTAAACTTTGGTGTGTAGCTTGTTCCCATTTATGCAATGGACATGATACCTCAGATCTTGCAGCTGGTTAAGGAGAGGTGTGCTATTACTTCCCAAAGTGAAGGATATTATGATTTCCAATACATTTTGTTCCTTGTAATCTAAAATGAGTATATATCTCAGTGCACAAGTACACATGTTTTTGTATACTTCCTTTAAATCAGGGATATACCACCCTAGCTGCATCACAAATGCACTGTTTTATATTTTAACATAACACGTTTTACTAGTTTTATATGAAAATAATTCATATTGATATACAAATTTTAATATATTTTGAATGTTTATTTTAATTCCCAGGTAGACATAAGTAATCATTTTACACTAATTTAGGATCCAATCTTAATATTTGAACTAATTTCTTAACCATTACAAATCAAACAATGAAACGATTTCTTCCATCACTTGACAAAAAGCACAAAAATGTGATGTGCCTGTTAAAAACTCTAGAATCTAACTCCATCCGTCATTTAGAGGATGAAAGTGAGAAATGTCATTTGTCTTAGCCAACAATGATGTATTTAAGCCATCGGGCCTGTCAGAGTAAGTGAAATATTTGAAAAGAGGAGGAGTCAATCTATCCAGCTACTGGGGTTTTGTTCTAGAAAAATCCTTTGTTTCAAGTCTGCATATCTAATGTCAGGGTCTGACTATAACCAGGAGTAGAAAAAGACAATGGTTTAAATCCGTTTTTAAGTGTCACTTCCTGCGGATTGACACTTCCTCAACTGTCAGCTAGCAGTTAGCGAGAATAGCAAGTTTGCTTCTTTGCACTGTAGCTAATGGCCTGAAGTCAGACTGTGGCTCGTAACTGTTACAAAGAGGGATACGGTAAAGACAGCCTTCTGTGGCTATGACTCAACTTCTTGTCACATCAACACTTGCACGAAAAGAGTGAGAAAAGGAAGATAAAACAGAAAAAGGAAATTGGCAGCACATTGCAGTGGAAGATAAGAACAGATATGATAAAAGATTGGAGGAAGAAAGACAAGTGATGTGTTAACTGCTTTGTCTTCCCATATTCTCTGCAGTGTATACAGTAGGTTTCATGAATCACTCATGAATCACTAGTTTACTGTAGAATAGCTGTTCCTTGCAGACCTAGTCTCGCAGAGCCAGACTCTTGACTACTGAAATAATGTCTGGTCCACTTTGCAGAGTAAGAACTGCCCATAGAGACACGAACAGACTGACTAACTGACATGTCTTGTGTTAAACCACAATTCTGTTTGGTTTTACATACCATTTATGGGTGGGGTAATCTGAAAAGAATGATACCACTCATTCAAATAATGCTGCAGCAGTTAGTAATAGTAATTATTTCAAAAACATAACTTGGAAAACAAAACATAATATACTGTATTGTTCAAAGATACTCTACTGAAAAGACCGGTTTACGAGCAGCATGACTTTCCTTCACGGTCTATGCTGGTTTGTGCTTGTAAGTGCTGTTTTGCTGGTTTAGCTGGTGGACCAACATAGCCAAGCTGTGAAACTGGTGGACCAGAGTGTTTTTTCTGATGTAGTTAACCAAGTAGACCAGGGTTGGTTAAGCAAGTGAATATATAGTACCTGGTAGGTACATTAGCTCACAAGCAGGTTGCTGGTTTACATGTTGTGTTGGTAAACCCTTGTAAACACACAAGTTAATCTGATTGGTTAATATGCCTTCAATGTTACATTTGCAGACACAAACGCACTAGCCAATAAACAACAAGCACATCTGTCACTAGTTGTTCATAGAGTTGATGTTTCTCATCCACCCTCCACAAAGATATGGGTTAAAGTGGGACACCCAGCATCTCATAACCCCATTTGCAAACTTGTGTCTGCCACAAGTCCATAGATATCAACACAAACCCCTTCATTTACAAGCACCCTAGAAACAAATCACTCGCCCTCAAAATGATATCATTTACACCTGCTCCTCACAAAGCTCTCAGATCAAGATGACATTGCGAGAGTTGGTACAGGCTGTAGAACCACATTACTGAATCTTTCTAAAACAAGGAGGCACCTCTACATTATTAATGGTTCATGCCACCAACAAAATGGTGCCAAAAAATAAAAAACATCCAGTGAGCGGCAGTTCTGTGGATGGAAATGTCTTGTTGATGAGAGAGGTCAGCAGAGAATGGCCAGACTTCTTCGAACTGACAAAGTCTACAATAACTCAGATAACCGCTCTGTACAATTGTACATGAGGGGTACCTACACTATTAGACAGGTGATTTTAATGTTGTGGCTGATCTGTGTTATTATCTTACTAAGAAATACATTCAACAAAATAAATTCAGAAATGCAGTTATATGGTTTGGGGGGAAAAAATGCATAAAAAGTATTCCAGTAACTAAAATGGTGAATTTTGCAGAACACAAATTATGAACACAGAACACAGATTTTTAGAAGAATGTCTCAGCTCTGGAGGTCAATTCAATGCAAATCAACAGGGTCCAAAAATCTGAATCTTAATAATCACATAAAGGGAGATTAAAAGTAATCCATAACACTCCAGTGGTTAAATCCATGTCTTCTGAAGTGATATGATAGATGTGGGTAAGGAACAGATCAATGTTTCAGTCCTTTTTACAATAATTTACACTTTTAAACAATCATACCATGTGCTATTTTCTCCTAAGAGTTCTTCTGGCGATTCACATTCTTCGTGCATATCGCCACCTATTGGGCAGGGAGGTGAATTTATAGAAAAATACCTTAAATATTTATCTGTTTCTCACCCGCATCTATCATATTGCTTCTGAAGACATATATTTAACCACTGGGGTCTCATGGATTACATTTATGCTGCATTTATAGCCTTTATGAGCTTCAAAAACTTGCATTGTATGGACCTACAGAGCTGAGATATTCTTCTAAAATTCTTTATTTGTTGTCAGCAGAAGAAAGAAAGTCATACACATCTGGGATGGCATGAGGGTGAGTAAAGGCCTGTAAATGCTCTCTCTCTCTGTCGCACCACCGTCCACAGTCGGCCTTTATCCCTCCCGGGGGCTTGATTAGCCTGATAAGGGACTGGGTGTGTAGAATTCGGACCCGCCCTCTGCCCTATCACAATGACATACATCAATCACTATGTCACTGTGCTACTGCATGATAAAAAAGCAAAAAGTAATGAAAGACAAAGAAAGAATGAAAAAAGGTGCACTGTTTCTCCCAGATGCTGCTGAGATTTAATCTAAGCGCAAATGCATAATTTCGAGCACGATTATGCATTATTTTAGTGGATTACTTAATGGAGATTTAGATGTTCATGCTTCTCATATGTGTTGATATCAGAAACACTGAAGAAGATCCTTGAAGTTCTCATGCTTGTGTATGTATAATATCTGCTTTTTTAAATGTTCAGATTGGACGGTTATTTCTTTTTAAAGCCGCTCAAAGCCGGCAAAGTTTAAACTCTTGTTTCAGTTCAGTGGTTGATTGACAGGCAAGGGGTGGCGCTTCTTTGCTGTCCAGTATGTATGCAGGATGAATTACTTTTCATACCTCAAATGTGATGTGGACACATGTGTTTTTGACTACCTTCGTATACAATCACAAAACGTTTTAGAACCCGTTTAGACCTGCTTTTAGCACTGACCACATGTGATTGGATCACCAAAAACACATCTTAATATAAGGTGTAAACAAGGTCTATGAGAGAAGCTCATTTACAGTGGCACACGTTTTAGTGCTGAAAAATAATGCAAGCTTGTGTCAACATCCTTGCATCTGCGAGTGAGTCAAAAAAAGGACACTGTTGTATAAATTTACGTTATGTGCGTCATCCATACAAATTACTGAAACAAATTACACAAATTATATTTTTCCATTTTCTTAGAACTGAATGTTTTAATGTGTTAACAATGATACATAATACATATATAGAAGACACCTCAAAACTAACATTCAAGATGCTTTTGGAATTGTCAGTAGCTCCATGACTTTCAGTCCATCAATCATCTGGTACAAATAGACTTATTAGCGAAGTTGAGAAAGAATTAACAGAGGACACAGATACATTTCCCCTTTAAAAAGTACTACCCGACAAATTAACCAGCAAGTTGTAAACAGGCTGTACACATATCTAATACTCAATATTTTACAGAAATCCATGCTGAAATAGGATTAGACAAGGTAAGAGTTCTTTCCTCTCTACTCAAGAGACTCATGCTACAGACTCATTGATTGTTTTATTTACGAGGTAAAGAATTAGTGTTGCCCTGTAATAGGATGTGACAGTAAAGGAAGTGTGAGTTTACATTCACTCGACACACATTTCATGCCTCAACAAACCCATTAAAGTAAAAGGCAGAAAAAGAGATATATAAGCTCTGTTCCAACCTTGTGAACTTGCTACCTAGGAGCTCCCTTTTCTGGAATCTGTTTGAAAACAGTGGCTTAATTCAGAATCACATGTTCTGTAGCACCACTTGAAGGCTCTGTAGCACATCCCTTTTGATCAACCGTCACCAAACTTTGTACACATATAGATCTCATCAATCCGGACAACCTTTGTGCTGACAGTCATAAGCTCCGCCCAACAGGAAGTTGCATGCTCTGGAATTTGAAATACTCCTCCTAGGAATTTTATGTTACAGGTAACAAATGTGGGCGACATTATGCCAATACATTGACGATGCTAACTGATTTTTGATATCTCAAATGGTGTTGCTATGACGAAGCGATAAATTAATGTCAAAAAATGGGAAAAAATGGGATATAAGTGTCTCATATCTTCTGTGTGCAATTGAGCCACATGTTTGGCCTTGCGAGCTGATTACATTGATGTGGCTGTTGTGGGTCACAGTTGTAAAGCCACCAACTGGAAAGAAGTGTGGCACTTTTAACAGACTTTGAAATATTCCTCTTATGTTTTCATTAATTTCTTCAAATTTCATTAGAATATTGTCAAGACACTGCTGGTGTAAAATTTTAAAGGGATATTTGATATCTTAAATAGTGTTGCCATGGCAATGCATTAAATGTTATGCTTCCTTTCTTCTTATACTTGGTCTGCTTAAAAGTTAATGAAATTGAGCATTAGGGCTGGGCAAAAGTTAATGCATGGGCATGTAGGGGGGCTCTGTAGCACCCTGTTTAAAATGGGCATATAAGATGGCCTCTGTAGCAACCCCATTTTCACCAACTGTCACCAGAATTGGTACATATATATGGTTCTCATCAAGCCGGACATCTTTCTTAATAATTGTTATTAGACCAGCATTTGTGATTTAAGCCTTTAGTGTGATTTAAGACTAAAAATTTGTAGTCTTGGGGCTAATCTTTTGGATGTGACTATTTTGGGTCACGGTCATAACAGCACCACCTGGCAGCAGGAAGTGTGGCTCTTACAACAGATATTAAAATAGCCCTCTTATATTTAGCAAAATTGCTTCAATTGTTTTTAGAATAATTTCAAATGCCAAATGCATGTGTCCACCTTGTATTGTTTTCTGAAAGCCACAGGGTCAAAATGGACCCATGGTGCTTGGTGCCTGTCATCGCTGCTTGCAGGTATATTTACAGTTATGTTTCCCGTTAGCAACATGCTAACATCAAACTTGTGCTATTGTACTAAATACCAGTGTATATAATGTTGTTTTATTTAATACTGAAAAGTATTGAGAATAAATTGTTCAATCGAATTCCAGTAGACTTTTTCATCCAATATTTATGCCTGCTATGTATTTTTTGTGCTAATAAGAGAATTGTTTTTTCATTAGCAACATACTACTGACATACTTTACTGGGATCAACTGTTGCAGAGTGTTAGCAGGTGTTAGTTGAGTCTCGGTTAGGGTGCCTAAGAAGTTAGCCATTGGAGAACTCATAATCTACCATTTTGTAGTCTGTTGATATGACCGTGCACCCTAAATATCCTAAATAATATTCTGGTCCTCTAATGTAATTAGACAAGCTGCATTGCAAGAATTCTGCTTCTAATCAAAATAACAGATCTAGGATGCTTCAGTGTTTGTAACACTCTGCTTGCATGTGCTTGCAGCATATTAGCCAGTCTGCTGTGGAGAAAAAATTAAACTAACAAACCTGTCAAATGTTGTCTGAAATGTAAGTTACTCAATATTTACTTTTTGTTTATTAAACTGTTATAAAAACGTATTAATCTATATAAATGCAACATCACTCTTCCTGTTTTGCTATTGCAGTGATGTGGCCATAGGCGTGAGCTGGCAGATATTCAGTAGAACAGCACCCTCCCTCATGTGACATTGCATTATTTGATCCACATACAGAAATTAGCTCTCAATAAACACATTGCTAGATCCCCATGCAGATATCTGCATGGATCACAAGGAGGCTACTGCATTTAGGCAAAAATGTGTATTTCATGGTTGATTTCTATGGGTAGTTTGTAATAATACATGTTTAGTTCTATTTACATTATACTGATGCAAAGATAACAGCTTTTTAGACCCTGACTTACCGCCTCTAGTTACATAAATATCTCAGTCTTAGAGTCACAGAGAGTTTGTTTTACTAGAGGCTATGTAGACATGACGGTTCAAACAGCCACTCTTCATCCAGACAGTAGCTTCGGAGCAATCTGAGGTTAAATGCCTCGCTTGAAGGCACAATGTTGACACTTCAGTGGTATGACATGAACTGTTCACCAGTTTTTGAATTGTGTTTTTTTCTTGTTGTGACGAAGAGGAGGGTGTGGCCGGGCCGTGAGGATACACGCCCGGTGCTGAGTTGCCTAATCGGGGAGGGAGATACGGGAAGAGCCAGGGATGCCAAAGAGAGAGAGGAGAGAGAGAGAAAAGGAACGCTCATCTTCGGCCTCGGCAGACACGCTGCCCACCTGATTCTCATCCGCTCCTCCGCCCCCTGGCGGACGACAGCCACTCATCCTTTCCCTGGCGGATGGCAACGACTCCTCCCTCCCTTGGTGGATGGCAACGGCTCCTTCTTCTCCTGGCAGATGGCAGCATCTCCTCTGCTTCCGGCAGACGGCAGTGGTGAGTTCTCCCAGACAGCGTGCCCTTCCTCCTTTCACAGGTTTTGGCACCAGTGTATCAGTTCAGGAAAGGAGGATGCGTGAACCAGAGTAACAAACAACAAAATTTTAATCAAACAGAACAACAAACTGAAAACACAGGAACATAAACACACACACACAGAGCGTCCACATGTCTCTCTCTCTCTCTCTCTCTCTCTCTCTCTCTCTCTCTCTCTGGCATCCCCGGATCTTCCCGTATCTGCCTCCAGCTGATTAGGCAGCTCAGCGCCAGGCGTGTATCCTCGCGGCCCGGCCCCTCCCTCCTTCTCGTCACACTTATTTTCAAACCACAACATTTTATTTTCAGTTAGATGCAGTAAGCAAGCCAGACTATAATATCACAAATGATATAATAAAGAATGTGAGTTAATCATGAATAATAAATGTGTTTGCTGCAGCTGTCTGCTGTTTTTAGTTGTTATATAAATATGTGTTGGTCCCCACAATGTGAAGACCAGCCAAAGGTCCCACCAGGACAAAAGGTACTATGAAATTGGAAAAAAATATAAAATGCTGAAAGGCTTCTGTGATGGTTACATTTAAGAATGAAGTTAGGATATAGAAAATATAATTAGCTCAGTATAAAAACATTACAAGTCAATGGAAAGAGAGAGAGAGAGAGAGAGAGAGAGAGAGAGAGAGAGAGAGAGAGAGAGAGAGAGATGCTCTTTCAGGGCACAGTGGTTATATGTACACCCCCCCACCCCCCTCACGACCAGGTTCCTGACTGCCGTTGCCACCGTGATCGTGTCAGAAACATCCTACTTTTTTAATAATTACTCAACAAGGGAGACGAGGAGAGTGGAGGGCTCAAAAAAGGAAGAGAATTCAGAGGAGAGGAAAACGGAGGAAGACACTGCTGTGTATTTGCCCAGGATGGACGGACGAAAAAGCAGATGATAAAAAGAAAGGATGATCTATAAAAAGAGATCAGAATGTCAACAGCATGTCTGATCATGTCAAGAGAGCTACACCGCTTTTGTGCGGCTTACAATGAAGCAAATTGCCCCAGGCTTGCTTATAGCCATGAGCAAGAAACCCATTGTGATGAACTATTTCCACATGGGGAGAAATCTTCATTCAAACGTGGCATGATCAAAAACACATCAGCACGTTTCATCAGAAATGACGAGGGAATTGTTTGAGTTGATTGTTGAGTGGCCTCATAAAATCATATTCTTGATGTGGCCAGCAAAATAAGTGTACCGATTATTCATGTGAGGATTCAGATAAAGAAAAGCAAAAGCGACATTGTCATGAAACTAGATGATCTTGTTGAACTGGATGATTGAAGTACTGAAGATATTACTCATCAGCTTTAATAAACTTAAAGGGACCTAGAGTGACTATTAGATGCTATTGAAAATACTTATATATTACGTTATTGTTTACATTTTTGTTCATGTATAAAAAGCTTTTTACTTGGTTCGTTGTGCGTACCACAGCAGTTTCCTGGTGAAATGAGCACTAGATGCGCTACAACAACAATGCCTTTTATTCACTTTCACACAAATGACGAATAAAACAGCAGATTAGCAGTTCATAAACAATTTTTATAAACATAGTTTTCACCCTTTTCCTCACATAGCTCTATCTTACAACATCTAAACACTATACCGCAAGACTTATCAGGCAATGCACATTAAAGTTTGCAAGTCCACACGTCAGCTGAAAGTGTAGAAACACAACAAAATGACGGTTGTTTCAGCAATTGTATTTTTCACCTCACATTTGCATTTTATGACATTGTCGTTTAGGTTTAAGTTTTAGAAGTTGGTTTATTTGTTTATTTAAAACTCAATAGAGCATTTACCTCATGTGTTTGGGAGAACATTTAACCCTTACATTAAGTAACACTCAGTGGACATATCACATTTGGAACTGCTGCAATATGTGTACTGAACCACATAATGTAATTTAGCAAAAATGTCACCACATCATATTCAGTGAAAATATTTTCCTTCGCAGTATCTCTCAAATCTCATCTGTGTGTGTGAATGTTTAAACATGGCATGTCACGGTTGAGCTTTCCTCAAACAAAGCTATTGTATAGCTTTAGAAGACTTGAGGATACATTCAGAGAGAGAGAGAGAGAGAGTGAGTGAGAGAGAGAGAGAGAGAGAGAGAGAGAGAGAGAGTATGTGTGTGTGATCTGAGCTTTTTGGAGTGCAGCAAGGTCAAAGCTCTGAGGCTCATAAGTGCATTGTGGGATGCTGGGAGATTGTGTTCCTGCTGAGTAGAGATAAATCATGTCAGTTCCACAAACAAACACACACACACACACCTACAGGTCCACACACACTCTTAAAAGCACCAGGAGTGCATCCTTCTTTTCATTATTTGTGTGTGAGTGAGTGAGTGAATGAGTGATTGTGTGTGTGTGTTACCAGCTAGCTATCACACACACACACACACACACACACACACACACACACACACACACACACACACACACAGGTGTATTGTGCATGTATGGGTGCATTAATGAGGAGAGAAATGCTAGGTTTTAAACTTTACTTTCTGGCTAATGATCTGGGAGACAAAATGAAGGTAAAATGAAAAGACTCAATCCATTGAACAAACTGAAAACAACAATTTAGTGCATCTAAAGATATCTAGTCTAACAGAGAGAGAGAGAGAGAGAGAGAGAGAGTGAGTGATTCATTTTCATTCATTTTTACACATCCATTACTTCATTTATTTAGTCTCAGTATATCTCTGCATTATTCTGAGTATGCTTGATTGTTTTTTTCTCCATAAGTGATCCTATTTCTCAAGTGCCATGAATCCCAAATCAAGCAAAAATGTTATATATTTTCTTTATTGTAAATTCACAGGGAAAAGTAGATTTACTATTTACTCAAAACACATCAAATGTGTTAAGCATATAATAACATACTTTTTATGCATTTTTTGCCATTGGTGACTAAAACATATTCTGGTAGTAAATCTGCTTATTACTGCATGAATAAAAATGACTTTCATTCAATTATTTATTATATAAATGCTTAATATCACTTATTCAACATTAGTACACTATGAAAATGCAGCTTAATGTAAAGAGTACATATGGTGAATTAATTCATGAGTTGCCAACATTAGAAACCTGTACATAAAAGTTCAGTATAGTTTAATGGTCATCAGGCTTTATTATATGATATATGAGGTGAATGAGCATCAAGAGCTGAAAAGAGTTTTTGCAGAGGATTTTAGCCAATTGCAACCATGTATATCTATTCTTTTGACATCAGCATGACAAGGAAAGTGACAACACAAGTGAGTCGAGACATTACAGTTATGAATGTAAACACAAAGAAGACTTCAAATGAAATATTCCCTTCTTTTAATATCACTGTAATAGTCTTTTTGTGTTACATCGTGACATACATCATGATTTAGGGCATTTTGTGATTTTTATTTATGTATGAATATATTTATTTATAACATATTTAAAAAACATGTAAGTTAAAGCACTCATTATTTGGCAAGTCTTGAAGTCAGCCTCTTTATTCATGTTGTTATAACTGCATATCAATGATTATTAATGCATTTGTAAATAACTTAATAGTTATTAATGAACCCCTTTATAAACCCTTTAACAATAATGTGACAGTCTAATCATGTGGGTTATTGCTTGCTAAATGTTCACTTGTTGATGTAAAATTATGATTGTGTGTGTGTGAGTGTTTGTGTGTGTGTGAATGCATGTGTGAGTGTGTGTGTGCGTGTGTGTGTGTGCATGTGTGAGTGCATATGCATGTATGTGTGAGTGTGTGCATGTGTGAGTGCATATGCATATGTGTGCGTGTGTGTGTGAGTGTGTGTGTGCATGTGCATGTGTGTGAGTGTATGTGTGAGTGTGTGTGTGTGTGTGAGTGTGTATGTGTGAGTGTGTGTGTGTGAGTGCATGTGTGAATGTGTGTGTGCATGTGTGCGTGTGTGTGAGCGTGTGCGTGAGAGTGTGTATGTGTGAGTGTGTGCGTGAGAGTGTATGTGTGAGTGTGTGTGTGTTAGAGTGTATGTGTGAGTATGTGTGTGCGTGTGTGTGAGTGTGTGTGTGTGAGTGTATGTGTGTGAGTGTATGTGTGATTGTGTGAGCGTGTGTGAGTGTACGTGTGTGAGTGTCTGTGTGCGTGTATGTGTGATTGTGTGTGCGTGTGTGTGAGTGTATGTGTGAATGTCTGTGTGCGTGTATGTGTGTGTATGTGTGAGAGTTTGTGTGAGTGTGTGTGTGTGAGTGTATGTGTCTGAGTGTATGTGTCTGAGTGTATGTGTGAGTGAGTGTGTGTGTGAGTGTATGTGTCTGAGTGTATGTGTGAGTGTGTGTGTGTGAGTGTGTGTGTGTGTGTGGGTGGGTGGGTTTGAGTGGTTTACGATGACATTGTTTTTAGGTTATAAACTGGTCATTACAAGGGTATTATGCTATAAATGTGGTTTGTGAGGACATTTCTAGTGTCCCCATAATTCAAATTGCTTAAAAAAACATACTAAACAATGTTTTTTTTTTGTGAGGGTTAGATTTAGGGGTTGTGTTAGGGTTAGGGGATAGAATCTATAGTTCATACAGTATAAAAATAATTATGGCTATGGAGATTCCTCATAAGGATATCCGCACCAACATCTGTGTGTGTAACATCTGTGTGTGTGTGTGTGTGTTTGTGTGTGTGTGTGTGTGTGTGTGTGTGTATTTTACCTTAGCCATTTTTATTGTTTTGCTTATTGTTAAACAAAAAAAATTACTTTTATTCCATTTATTCACACAAATAAAGATATACAGCACAAATTAATAGCTATAAGTATATAGGGTTTGGCCTATCCTGAGACCCAGCAATTCATGTTTTTAAAGCAATATATCTGAGACCCTCCATAACACTGTTTTAGTCCCTAGTGTGTCTAAAAGAGGACATCATGGGCTTTTCAGAGATACCAAATATTTGGCCATGTGCTCAATATGTTAAAAGTTAATATATGGTTTAACAATTATTGGCAAGTTATACTTAGCATTAATTATAAAATATACAAAACGGAAACAAATATACCTTGAATGCATTGGAAGTCAAATTGGATATAATGCATTGCTAAATAAATAAATATAAATGTAATTAATTTGATAAAATACATAATATAATTGTACTGTTGATAATATAATAAATCAGCAATAAAAATAATATTAAATGATTATTATACCCTCATATTGAAAATATAATAATGAGTAAAATTATTATAATTGTTTAAATACATAAAATAAAAATAAAACAAATAAAAACATATTATAATGATACAATAATAAAAATACTGGAATAAAATATTATTAAAAAAATATTTGCAATATGTTTCTTATGCACCTCACTTAAGGATAAAGCATATATATGCACATTTACACACACACACACACATCAATGTTTACATACAGCATTCCCTCAAAATGAGCACTCATAGTAAGATATTTCACAGTGTGACATGACCTCCATCCTTCCAGACCTCAGTATGCAGGAGGTCCTTCACCCTTGACTGTGGCTCGTCCTCTGGGGGCGGATCAGTGGAGCAGGTGCTGCTACGAGTCTCCAAGCGCCGCCTTCACTCACTCCACTGCGGCTCATTCAGCGCACTCGACCGCTGTTCTGCCGCCGGAGGGAACGCAATGGATTTACCCCTGATCTAGATACGTGGGAAATACGCTTTTAATTCTGTTTTAAGGTGAGTTCTCACACGCAGGCTGTGATAATGTGTTTGTACGTTGCTTTCGATCACGTTTGTTAATTGTTCGCGCTTTTGTTGTGGGCATCGCGTGCCGGAGAACTGCGTGACCTATGCCGCTTGGTTTCCCTACACAGTCATTTTATATTCATCCTAGAGTAGATTTATTTTTTATTTTATTTTTTTGAGCCTGGGATATTAAGATTTTCTTCTCTCACTTCTTGTCTATTTTGTTGTGATTTTAAGCCGAATGTGATGTATTGGAGACCTTTGTTTTTGTTTGGACTCATCAAATATTCAGAACTGTTTTAAAAATGTTTTGTAAGCTGTAAAATGATTTATTGGCTGTAAATAAGTGCTCAGAGAAGGATGATGGGTGAGTTGTTAGACGACCTTCCACTCTTCGGTAACCTCAAGGTTAATTTTCCATCCATTTCAAACCTCTTCTGGCTCGTGAACCATCCATTTGAATGAAGCAGGGTTTCGGTTTAACGTAAACTTAATGGATATACATAAAGCAAAGTAGCACTAAAATATTGGTTACATGTTTTAATATCTTATTCAGTCATTGATTTTGATGTGCCTATATTAAAAATATAAGCAGTTTTGCAGTGTGAAATCAATGTACTATGGTTTATCGGCCGATTAATCGGCGGCGGTTTTACGACAATTTCGGCGGATGCAAAAAAATCGCGGCAGCGGCTGCGAAATTAATTCCAAAATATAGCGATAGCTTTGTCACGGTTAATAAAATGCCTTTGTTTTCAATGTTTTAATTTAATTTTGGGTGAATAATTTAGTAAAATTAGTGTTTATTTTTTCTCCCATTTTTCTCCCCAATTTGGAATGCCCAATTCCCAATGCGCTCTAAGTCCTCGTGGTGGCGTAGTGACTCGCCTCAGTCAGGGTGGCAGAGGACTAATCTCAGTTGCCTCCGCATCTGAGACATCAATCCGCACATCTCATCACGTGGCTTGTTGAGCGTGTTACCGTGGAGACGTAGCGCGTGTGGAGGCTTCACGCTATTCTCCACAGCATTCATGCACAACTCAGCACGAGAATCACATTATACCCAGCAAACGTGAGACGTCTTCCAGACGTGTAAATCATGTCTATATTGCATCAGTCGGTCCAAGACCATATCGTTATGTCTGCACAACATGCAAATCAGGTTCAGTATCTCGACGTCTGACTCGGACCCCTCTTGGATGTAGATATGATGTGTTACATTTGAACGTCTGGCTAGGAGTTTTTTGGACGTCTGTAGACATGCAGGACAGGTGCAAAAATTCAACATATATGTTCAATTCAGAAGTTGCAATATCTGTTAATTGACTGTTAACAGATTGTTAATTGGTCCAGAAACAGTATAAATTATGTCTAAAATGAGCCTGCAGTTGATGTTATAAGACGTTGAATATATGCCCACAATTACCCCATTTGAACTCATTTTTAACCTCGTAAAGAGGTCCTGTGGACATCAACATTGGACATTCAGAGGACGTCATAAAAACATAATAAAAACTTTAATTCTGGCTCCTCAGGGGACGTCTTTTTAACGTGCAACAAAGACATTCAAAAGACATAATTTGGACGTATATTTACTCAGTGGGTAGCAACCACAAGGAGGTTACCCCATGTGACTACCCTCCATAGCAACCGGGCCAATTTGGTTGCTTAGGAGACCTGACAATAGTCACTCAGCACACCCTGGATTCAAACTCGTGACTCCAGGGATGGTAGTCAGCGTCTTTACCCGCTGAGCTCCAAAGTAAGTGTTTCTTTAACTACTGAAATGTTCTGCCTCATAATCCATCCTAAATATCAGCATTATATCGGACATCTGCCGCTGTTCTCTGAAAATGAGCCACTTCAAACCCATATTGGTAGATAGGCCGCTTGTAAAAATTAATAGTTTGTTTACATCTTATGTGGTACCTGTGGTGGCTTTTTGATTGGTTAAATTTCATATCAAGGCATTGTGGAAAGCCATGCTTATCCAGAGATCTGTCTAGATATTTATCTGATGTTGGGCTACTTACAGACAGCAGAAGAAAGTTTGTTAACCTGTCTTGCTGACTTAGATTTGATGTTTGATTGCTGTGTGTGAAAGAGAAATTAATTGTGTTTATCTCTGTTGAGCTGGAAAGACTGGTTGGATTTTATGAGGAGTTGTTACATGAGCATTTACTGTAATAACACACACTTCAAGTCACAGATTAAGTTTTGATTAAGTTACAATTGCATTCCAAACTAATTGTTTAGATCAGGACAGCGATACACAGTGGCAGTGTGTTGAAGTATGTGAGTGAATAACAGTGAAGGTATTTTAGATATTTCACATGTTTGATGAGATGGTATGGTTTTCGATTGTACAGTTTTGCCTAAGCAGCCTTTAAATACATATTCCAGTTCAAGTAGAAGATGGGTTAGGTGTTATATTACAATAAATGTGTCACTGAGCATATATCATGGTAAAGCACTGAACTGATCATTTGATTTATGTGTGCAATGTCATTGTATTTTGGGAGGGGAAAGGGATTTATAAGAGGGGCTGTTAGGAATTCCTTGTCTTGTTTCACTGTTGCCCTCTGTCTGCCATTTTTGTCACCTTTGCATTCCATAGTTTTGTCCCTTGTTTAGCTCCACTGTCTCACTTGTCATTGTTTAGAACTACACTTCCCAGAATCCACCTGCCATCATCACTGCCATTTTGTTCATTGTTTTCACCTGTGTCTCATTCTGTCATCACTTACTGTGTATTTAAGCCCTGCTTTTTGTTTACTCCTTGTCGTTCGTTGAATGATGTTAGCCTGGTGTGTGTTCCCTGCCCTTGTTTTCTATGTAATGTTTATTTCCCCATTGAGGGTTTTCCTTTGTGTTTTGCCTGTTTGTTTATGTAATAAAGTTGAACTGCAACTGAATCTGCATCTCCTCGTCTGCCTTCACTGCTCGTTCATAACAGAACGAACGAACACACTATGGATCCAGCGGTTCAACGAGCAAACTTCCACCTGCTCTGCTTGAAGCAAGAGGACCGCCCTATAGAGGACCACATCTGCGACTTCCTTAAGCTTGCGGGTATCTCGGATTTCCCGGACTCCTCTCTGGTGGTCTTCTTCAGGCGCAATCTGCACCCCGCACTTAAGGAGCGGTTGCCACAGGCAACGCGTGGCTGGACGCTCCACGCGTTCGTGGAGGAGACTCTGCTGGCCTGCAGTTCGCCGTTAACTGTGGGCGCCATCGAGGAGAACTCTGCCAATCCTCCCACAGTAATAACCCTCCACTCGCCCGTGGTTCGTACCTTCACACCTGCCTTGGTCAGTGAGCCTGCACGGTCCACTTCGTCTGCCCGGCGCAGGAGGAGAAGAGGAAAGGCTTCTGCTCCCCAGTCTCCGCCTGCCACGGCCAGCGAGCCAGAGCCCACACCTGCCACGGTCTGCGAGCCAGAGCCCTCGTCAGCTACGGTCAGCGAGCCAGAGCCCTCGCTTGCCCCGGTCTGCGAGCCAGAGCCTTTTTCAGCCACGGTCAGCGAACCCAAGCCAGCGCATACCACAGTCAGTGAGCCAGTGCCTGTCGCCTCAGAGGTCAGTGAGCCAGCGCCTGTAGCCTCGACCGTCCCTGAGTCAGCGCCTGTAGCCTCGACCGTCCCTGAGTCAGCGCCTGTAGCCTCGACCGTCCCTGAGCCAGCGCCTGTAGCCTCGACCGTCCCTGAGCCAGCGCCTGTAGCCTCGACCGTCCCTGAGCCAGCGCCTGTAGCCTCGACCGTCCCTGAGCCAGCGCCTGTAGCCTCGACCGTCCCTGAGCCAGCGCCTGTAGCCTCGACCGTCCCTGAGCCAGCGCCTGTAGCCTCGACCGTCCCTGAGCCAGCGCCTGTAGCCTCGACCGTCAGCTACGGTCAGCGAGCCAGAGCCCTCGCTTGCCCCGGTCTGCGAGCCAGAGCCTTTTTCAGCTACGGTCAGCGAACCCAAGCCAGCGCATACCACAGTCAGTGAGCCAGTGCCTGTCGCCTCAGAGGTCAGTGAGCCAGCGCCTGTAGCCTCGACCGTCCCTGAGTCAGCGCCTGTAGCCTCGACCGTCCCTGAGTCAGCGCCTGTAGCCTCGACCGTCCCTGAGCCAGCGCCTGTAGCCTCGACCGTCCCTGAGCCAGCGCCTGTAGCCTCGACCGTCCCTGAGCCAGCGCCTGTAGCCTCGACCGTCCCTGAGCCAGCGCCTGTAGCCTCGACCGTCCCTGAGCCAGCGCCTGTAGCCTCGACCGTCCCTGAGCCAGCGCCTGTAGCCTCGACCGTCCCTGAGCCAGCGCCCGTCCCTGAGCCAGCGCCTGTAGCCTCGACCGTCCCTGAGCCAGCGCCTGTAGCCTCGACCGTCCCTGAGCCAGCGCCTGTAGCCAGCCCTCGTCAGCTACGGTCAGCGAGCCAGAGCCCTCGCTTGCCCCGGTCTGCGAGCCAGAGCCTTTTTCAGCCACGGTCAGCGAACCCAAGCCAGCGCATACCACGGTCAGTGAGCCAGTGCCTGTCGCCTCAGAGGTCAGTGAGCCAGCGCCTGTAGCCTCGACCGTCCCTGAGCCAGCGCCTGTAGCCTCGACCGTCCCTGAGCCAGCGCCTGTAGCCTCGACCGTCCCTGAGCCAGCGCCTGTAGCCTCGACCGTCCCTGAGCCAGCGCCCGTCCCTGAGCCAGCGCCTGTAGCCTCGACCGTCCCTGAGCCAGCGCCTGTAGCCTCGACCGTCCCTGAGCCAGCGCCTGTAGCCAGCCCTCGTCAGCTACGGTCAGCGAGCCAGAGCCCTCGCTTGCCCCGGTCTGCGAGCCAGAGCCTTTTTCAGCCACGGTCAGCTGAACCCAAGCCAGCGCGATACCACAGTCAGTGAGCCAGTGCCTGTCGCCTCAGAGGTCAGTGAGCCAGCGCCTGTAGCCTCGACCGTCCCTGAGTCAGCGCCTGTAGCCTCGACCGTCCCTGAGCCAGCGCCTGTAGCCTCGACCGTCCCTGAGCCAGCGCCTGTAGCCTCGACCGTCCCTGAGCCAGCGCCTGTAGCCTCGACCGTCCCTGAGCCAGCGCCTGTAGCCTCGACCGTCCCTGAGCCAGCCTGTAGCCTCGACCGTCCCTGAGCCAGCGCCTGTAGCCTCGACCGTCCCTGAGCCAGCGCCTGTAGCCTCGACCGTCCCTGAGCCAGCGCCGTCCCTGAGCCAGCGCCTGTAGCCTCGACCGTCCCTGAGCCAGCGCCTGTAGCCTCGACCGTCCCTGAGCCAGCGCCTGTAGCCTCGACCGTCCCTGAGCCAGCGCCTGTAGCCTCGACCGTTCCCGGTCCAACGGCAATAGCCAGGACTGACCAAAAGCCAGCGCCAATGGTCATGCCCGTCCTAGAGCCTGCGCCCCTCGAGCCTCCCGAGCTTCCCAGAGCTCCGCCTCCCGAGCTTCCCAGAGCTCCGCCTCCCGAGCTTCCCAGAGCTCCACCTTCCGAGCTTCCCAGAGCTCCACCTTCCGAGCCTCCCGAGCTTTCCAGAGCTCCGCCTCCCGAGCTTTCCAGAGCTCCGCCTTCCGAGCTTCCTGAGCTTTCCAGAGCTCCGCCTTCCGAGCTTCCTGAGCTTTCCAGAGCTCCGCCTTCCGAGCTTCCTGAGCTTTCCAGAGCTCCGCCTCCCGAGCTTTCCAGAGCTCCGCCTCCCGAGCTTTCCAGAGCTCCGCCTCCCGAGCTTTCCAGAGCTCCGCCTCCCGAGCTTCCTAGAGCTCCGCCTTCCGAGCCTCCCGAGCTTTCCAGAGCTCCGCCTTCCGAGCCTCCCGAGCTTTCCAGAGCTCCGCCTCCCGAGCTTTCCAGAGCTCCGCCTTCCGAGCTTCATGAGCTTTCCAGAGCTCCGCCTGCCGAGCTTTCCAGAGCTCCGCCTGCCGAGCTTTCCAGAGCTCCACCTCCCGAGCTTCCTAGAGCTCCGCCTTCCGAGCCTCCCGAGCTTTCCAGAGCTCCGCCTTCCGAGCCTCCCGAGCTTTCCAGAGCTCCGCCTTCCGAGCCTCCCGAGCTTTCCAGAGCTCCGCCTCCCGAGCTTTCTGAGCTTTCCAGAGCTCTGCCTCTCGAGCTTTCCAGAGCTCTGCCTCCCGAGCTTTCCAGAGCTCCGCCTCCCGAGCTTTCCAGAGCTCCGCCTCCCGAGCTTTCCAGAGCTCCGCCTCCCGAGCTTTCCAGAGCTCCGCCTCTCAAGCCTCCCAGGGCTCCGCCTCGCAAGGCTCTCGAGCCTCCCAGGGCTCCGCCTCTCGAGTCTTCCAGGGCTCCTCTTGAGCCTTCCAGGGCTCTGCCTCTCAAGTCTCCCAAGCCTCCCAGGGCTCCTCTCGAACCTCCCAGGGCTCCACCCCTCAAGTCTCTCGAGCCTCCCAGGGCTCCACCCCTCAAGTCTCTCGAGCCTCCCAGGGCTCCACCCCTCAAGTCTCTCGAGCCTCCCAGGGCTCCGCCTCTCGAGCCTTCCAGGGCTCCGCCTCTCAGGTCTCCCGAGCCACCCAGGGCTCCTCCTCCCAAGCCTCCTAGGGCTCCGCCTCCCAGGGCTCCATCTCTCAAGTCTCTCGAGTCTGCCAGGGCTCCTCCTCCCGAGATTCCCAGGGCTCTGCCTCCTGAGCCTCCCACGGCTCCGCCCCCTGAGGCCTCTGAGCCTCCAGAGCCTCCCTCAGCTCCGCCTCCAGAGCCTCCCTCAGCTGAGCCTCCCGAGCCTCCTACGGCTCCGCCTCCCGAGCCTCCTGCATCTCCGCCCCCTGAGCCTCTCGAGCTTTCCATGGTTCCTCCTCCCTTGGCTCTGCCTCCTGAGCCCCCCCACGTCTCCGCCGCCTGAGGCCTCTGAGCCTCCAGAGCCTCCCTCAGCTCCGCCTCCAGAGCCTCCCTCAGCTGAGCCTCCCTCGGCTCCGCCTCCTGAGCCTCCCTTGGCTCCGCCTCCTGAGCCTCCTACGGCTCCGCCTCCAGAGCCTCCTACGGCTCCGCCCTCAAAGCCTCCTGAGCCTCCTGCGGCTCTGCCTCCCCAGCCTTCTGCGGCTCCGCCTCCCGAGCCTTCTGCGGCTCCGCCTCCCGAGCCTCCTGCGGCTCCGCCTCCCGAGCCTCCTGCGGCTCCGCCTTCCTATGGCTCCACCGCCAGAGCCTTCCAGGTCACCGCCTTTAGGGCCTCCTCCCAGGGGTCCTGACCCAGTCCCTGACCTGTGGCCTCCTCCCAGACCTTCTGACCCTGTTCCCGTCCTATGGCCTCCTCCCAGGCCTCCTGACCCAGTCCCTGTCCTGTGGCCTCTTCCCAGGCCTCCTGACCCAGTCCCTGTCCTGTGGCCTCCTCCCAGGCCTCCTGACCCAGTCCCTGTCCTGTGGCCTCCTCCCAGGCCTCCTGACCCTGTCCTTGTCCTGTGGCCTCTTCCCAGGCCTCCTGACCCAGTCCCTGTCCTGTGGCCTCCTCCCAGGCCTCCTGACCCTGTACCCGTCCTGTGGCCTCCTCCCAGGCCTCCTGACCCTGTACCCGTCCTGTGGCCTCCCCCCAGGCCTCCTGACCCGGTCCTTGCCCGGTGGCCAGCTCCCAGACCACCTGAACCTGTCCTTGCCATCTGTGCCCCCTTGGACTTCCTGCCTGCCATCTGTGCCCCCTTGGACTTCCTGCCTGCCCTTTGTGCCCCCTTGGACTTCCTGCCTGCCTTCTGTGCCCCCTTGGACTTCCTGCCTGCCCTTTGTGCCCCCTTGGACTTCCTGTCTACCCTTCGTTGCCCCCTGGACTGCCTGTCTGCCCGTCGTTGCCCCCCTTGGTCTGTCTGCCCACCACAAGCTCCCCCAGTCAATGGACATTTTTTGTTTTGTTTTATGTTGATCGTCTGGAATCCGATCCTTAAGGGGGGGCTATGTTAGGAATTCCTTGTCTTGTTTCACTGTTGCCCTCTGTCTGCCATTTTTGTCACCTTTGCATTCCATAGTTTTGTCCCTTGTTTAGCTCCACTGTCTCACTTGTCATTGTTTAGAACTACACTTCCCAGAATCCACCTGCCATCATCACTGCCATTTTGTTCATTGTTTTCACCTGTGTCTCATTCTGTCATCACTCACTGTGTATTTAAGCCCTGCTTTTTGTTTACTCCTTGTTGTTCGTTGAATGTTGTTAGCCTGGTGTGTGTTCCCTGCCCGTGTTTTCTATGTAATGTTTATTTCCCCATTGAGGGTTTTCCTTTGTGTTTTGCCTGTTTGTTTATGTAATAAAGTTGAACTGCAACTGGATCTGCATCTCCTCGTCTGCCTTCGCTGCTCGTTCATAACAGGGGCAAACAAGTCATAAACAGTGTTTGGTAAGTTACAAATCCAATGTAAATGAATAATTATGTGTATACAATTGGAATCAGATTACTTTTAATTACCACTCATATTTATCTTAAAATGACCTACTATATTAGGGCCCTTGAGATGTCACAGAAATGCAAACAGACGTACATATAAACATAATTCATTTTAAATTCTACACATATAATTAGAATAATTAGAAATGATTGAAATTCAATTGCTGTAATTTGATAGAATTTAAAATGTAATGTGTTACATTACTTTTTCGTCTAAAAGTAATTTGAATACAGTTGTTAATTACTTAATCAGATTGCACCAAACGCTGCTCATAAATATAAACATAAATTATTGTATTTTTTCACGTCCAACTTGATAACTGTTATTTAAATTCTTGAATGCAGATTTGACCATTTAGTCATTTGGTCTTTGACATTTTTTAAGCAGTGAAAAATGCCATTGAAGGCCTCAGCTAGTTTTTAGGATAAGTTTTATGAACTGATTTTGTTTATTTATTATTACTTTACTAATTAGCATAATGTAGCAAAATCATATCAATTATGTAAACAAAATGTCACTCTTTTTGCTTATAAAGTATTTTTATAAAAGGTTGAATAAACAAATAGGTAGGGCTACAAAATTAACTAATCTTGAAAAGCGTCAATTATAGCAGCCCATGTTGGCCTACTCATGTTGAGTCAAAATATCAATTTAACGTATATTTTTGTAGCTCTTAAGCATTGTAACCAATTACAGATAGTCTGCTGCTCGATTCTGTCTATGAAAACTTGTTCAAAATTTGAATAACAGCTTTGTTTGTTTTGGGCCAATGTGAAGTTGACCATTTAGGCAGCTAATCTTGATTTACTAAAGTATAAAACAGCAATTCAGGACAGCTTCTTTTGGATGTGTTGCATACATAAAGAATAGAGCATGCAGTTGATCCACCCAAAACAAGTGTTTTAATGTAAATTCTATTATTTTGATATTAATCGTTATTACAATATCTTTAGAAATAATTGACAATTATGATTTTTTTGTCATTATCAGGCAGCCCTACAAACAGGTGTAGCTGCGTTAAACCAACACGATCACCTGGGAAGTCTGCATGTTGTTTCCGAGAGTTCCAATACACTAGGATTGGCTACAATATGCCGACACTCTGACAAGCGGCATCTCCTATCAGACATTTTTCCATTGACTCCAGCGTGTTTACCTTCCCCTGTGGTGTGACCGGAAGCTTGTTGCGTCAACAGCATGGGAAACCTGAGTTCGCACCCATCATAAAACCATGTAGTAATTGCATAATCAATGACGAGCGTGATTTGGCGGTTGCATTTTTCCCTCGAACATTACATTTTTACTTCACTGATGGTTAGGTTTAGGTTTGGGGTTTGGTTTGGGGGTTCAGTTTATAAATGATGCATTCCTCTTCACTATTACATCATGTACAGCTGAAAACAACATGCTTCACAACTTGCTTTTGGCGCCCCTCTGTGGACACTGCATGCAGAAAATGGAGCATACACATGCCCATATGCCCAACAACACTTACCGCTTTGGTCAACCTACTGTTTCTGATTTAACTGCGAGATCAGTCTGGTTAAATGAATGACTCTCATAATTGTAACTATATCATAATGTTTTTTTACGTAATTTTTTGTTTCTGAATAATTATGGAATAACTGAATTATAGAAAAAAATATCTATATTTTAGTGTGTAGAGTCAAGAGTTTGTTTTTGTGATTGAGCTGGATTAGCTTGTTTTTTATTCTTCTCTCATTTCTCAACTGATTATCAAGGTGTTGCAGAAGGATTATTGTAAAATTAAAAACCTAGTGCCAAGTGTGTGTATGTTCAGTCAGCAGTGTTATACCCTTAGAGACAGACTGTATTGGGATTAGATCAGATTTCTGATGGTACTTTAACAGAGACCAGGCAGCTGCTATATGTATTTACACACACACACACACACACACACACACGTAGTGTTTCCATGTTTTATGGGGACTTTCCATAGACATAATGGTTTTTATACTGTACAAACTTTATATTCTATCCCCTAAACCTAACCCTACCCCTAAACCTAAACCTCACAGAAAACTTTCTGCATTTTTACATTTTCAAAAAACATAATTTAGTATGATTTATAAGCGGTTTTCCTCATGGGGACCGACAAAATGTCCCCACAAGGTCAAAAATTTCGGGTTTTACTATCCTTATGGGGACATCTGGTCCCCACAAAGTGATAAATACACGCGCACACACACACTCTGTTTGCACTACAGTGGTTCCTGTTTGAGATCTACAGTTTTCTATTTGTTGGGCTGAAGTGAACAGAAGAAACATTTATACCTTTATGATGTTTTGGCACCTTAAAGGGATAGTTCATCATTTAGTTAGTGGTCGACCAATATACAAACTGGTCTCATAGAATGCATGTTACTCTATATTAGGGCTGGGTATCGTTCAAAACATTTTGATATTTATACAGATACCTTGACTTCGATACCGGTTCCTAAATGATACTTTTTTTCTATACCAATTTTATGAAATCTGATTACAAACATTACATATTACCTCAAACCTAATTTTTTCAGTTTGTTGACTTTTTTACAGACTCAAAGACTCATCTCTTGAGCCTTCTGGTCTCCTCATGCCAGGGTCGGCAGGGACAGAGGATATAACGTTAATGTGAAGGGGGGAAAAAAACAAGAAAGCTAAACTGTTATTTCAGCCAACCCTAAAGATAAGTACGGTTTAACAAGTTAACTAGTTTAATGTGAGTTAAACTGGATCAGTAACTGTCAACCTTAAAGCATCTTTAGCACTGATTTAGCTAGCTATCTATAGCCTTACATCCAAACAATATCTAACGTTACGTAGGTCCCAGTTTGTAGGACTATGTGACCGCGCACAGAAATGTTACTTTAACATGTACACAAGCATTTTGTTTGTTTGCTAAACGTAAACCTACCTGTTGGAGTCCCAGTCATAGCGCCGCTGCATTCATCAGTAGTTTTGAAGGAGTCGTCATGTGGTGGGCATGTACAAGGAAGCTCTGTGGCAGGAGGACGCTGAGAGGATGACTGCACCGGCTTGGTTTTCTTGCAGTCGAAAACTGAGCAACTTTCTGCTCTTAAGTTTATTCGGGGCACTGTCAAGTGCATCACCAGATTTGTTGTGTTGCCGCTGTTGCAATTTTATTGTCGCAAATATTGCATTGTGCGCTGTTGGCATCGAGCCTGGTGAAATGTAGCCACAGATTTGATCTTTTCCACATCTTTTCCATCTATGGGGGTTGGGATACACTACAGCCTCAAGTGTGATCCGCGTCTCTGAGCATAACCGGCGTAAACTAGTGTTAATTCTTGATGCCTAAAAACAGCCAATCACCCTCACTTTTAAGACGAGATTAACACTTTAGGTATTGAAATTTGGTACCGAATGACAAGACATTTTTCGATACGCGATTGTTTAGAGGCAATTCAGTCTGTGCCTAAAATGTATCAAACTCGATACACAGCCCTACTCTATATAAATATTTGCAAACTGACTTTATGTGCTGCTTTCTACATTTTGTTGCAGTTTCCCAGTGGAATGAACTCTAGAGGTGCTACAACAACTGCATTTTATTGATTGTCACACAAATCCCGATTACAATAGCTGATTATGACTTTATAAACATGTATTTTTTGCTTTATTGGTCACCCCCCGCTATGTTATAATATCAAAACACTTTTACTTTAACGTATGATTTTAAAATATGATACATTTTACAATTGTATTATAGATGCACCTACATATACACACTTATTCCTATATGAATATTTTACTTGGTAGCCACCTGATAGAGGGTTGGGCTTTAGACTCATCGACCATGCACAAAAGTGAAAGTGCCATAGAAGCGACACGAAATGAAATCACGTTTCTACAATAATAGATCAGTGTGCAACAGTCTCATTTAAACAATCCACATATCAGAGCTGCAACAGAAGTCCAGGTGATCATAATGGTAACGTGCTTGTGCGTTTCATTCTCCCACTCTCTCCTCAACAAGAAACTTTTAACTTTCTTGCCTAATGATAAAAAGGCAAATATTATACTTCTATTATATACTGTCTGCAAATGTGTGGATATCTTGTTTAAATAGATGTAATTCACGAGCCTCACGAAAATCCAGCATTTTCTTCTTGTCGAGCGCTCATATAATATCTTCTTCTTAAGCACTTATTCTATCAGCCAGATCAAATCTCAGTTCCTCTGATTTAGGAATGTTACGTGACGATCAGTCCATGACAATCCAAGCAGGCGATAGGGACCTCAGTAAACTGTTTACTGCTTGCTAGAGCCCCATGAGTGCTTGAGAGCAACTTCAAAGTGGGGCGCGTGGATGCCGTGAAGAGTAGCGTAAAGCCTCCACACGCTGTACGTCTCCGCGGTAACGCGCTCAACAAGCCACTTGATAAGATGCCAGGATTGCTGGTCTCAGACGCAGAAGCTGTGTCACTACGCCACCATGAGGAATTAGAGCGCATTGGCAATTTCGCATTGGAATTTTCCCATTGGAAAATTTTATTTCCATGTATATGTTATTTACTTTATTATGTTGAGTGATATATCGGCAGTAAATCGGCCTATTTTGCCAACATGCTCTCTGAATATCAGCATCGGCCATTAAAAAAAAACATTTCGGCCGACCACTACATTTAGTCACCATCAAGATGTAATGCTGCCTTCTAAGATGACTTAATTTGGCCAAATTCTGACCCAGTGACCAAAAGGAATTTACCCAGGAAGGCAGATCTATAGAAGTAAAGAAAAGACTTAGCAAAAGAAGAGTGCATAAAGAAGAGCCACAAAAAGAAGAGGGCAAACCCAGGTTACTGTCTTCCCTTGTGACATTTTAAAACCTAGATACTTGAAATGACCAGTCTGCAGACTACAGGTAAACTCCACTGCACTGGATACTGTGTGACAGTGGGCATATTCCCTGCGTATAAACACCTTAGCCAGCATCCTATGATCTCTGTCAGCAGTTCTGTGGTTCTGGAGGTGCCAAATGTCCCTTTTGGTGGGAAAGTGTGGGTTTTAACAAAAGCTTTGTGTTTTTTTGTTAGACTTTTTCTCCATTACATACACACACAGCTCTGCTGGCCATGGGAGAAAGCTGTGACTGAAATGTTTATAAGAGTATCTATGTTGTAATTCTTTAGACAGTGACAAGGAACGCATGCTACCATACATGCTAGGTGGTTTTAGTGTCCAAATGCTTTTTACGGTCTCTGTTTCAGTGTTTCTGTATTATTTATTGATGCATTGTCAATGTAAGGCCTTGTTAATCATGCCAATGAAGTCTTATCTTCACACATTTGCCACACAATCTTTTAAAGTGACAGCGCGTGCATCAGAGCGCTTGAGAAGCGGTTCATGTACTCTTCCAAACAGGAGCGGTTGTGGTTGACATCTACAGAGCGTCTCAGTGATGCTTTGAAGGGCAACGTGTCTTTAGCAATGAATCTACTTCATCCATGCATTCTCACCATCATGGGCTACCGGTCAGATGTTTCGTTGTCTGGGCAAATGCATCACTTATTGTGGGTTGTTGCGGGTTTAATATTGGTGTTTTATTACCTTTCATCCCAGGACCCAGTTTAGCTGCTTCGGAAGGGTAATGACTTTGAATGTGTGTAAATAAATTAGTTTTGTTTCCTCCTAGGGCTGGCCGATATACAAGAAATATGTTCACAATATTTGTATTTAAATATATATATATATATATATATCATCTTAAATCGTCAACCCCCCCGGCTGAGGGATCGGTGTATAATCATATATAACAACCTTTCATTTATAGTATCCGTCTATGACAACAGGTAGAAAATTACTAATACAAATTAGGATCTAAAAACAATAATAAATGTAAACATAATAATTATAATAATGATAATAATCACTGAAATATAAATCATGGTTCAAATGGAACGTGTTTTTGTATTATTTTATGATTTAAAATAATCATATAGTCTACAGATGTATAGACTATATGGAAAGTGATCCTACAGAGTTGCACTCACAACAAACTGCTCTGTGGAAATTAGGGATGCACCTGTACCAATCCGATACTTGGATCAGGGTCGGCTCCGATACTGAAGCTTTTAGACAGATTGGGTGTCGGTCCGATGAGCCTGATCCAAATCTGATACTGTGTTAGTCATATTCGTTACTGTCAAGATCCAAAAATGACATAAAAGAACCATTAATTCACCATTACAGCAGTTCATATGACTCGTGCATTTTATTCAAAGCCACTTGAAGACATGCAAGGCTGTGTTTTATAAGTAAATGTATAGCATGCGCAGCGCCAGCACGTTATTGAATGCCGCTGCTCTGTTTACACACACACTCACGGATATTTTTAGCCTTCACGTGTTGCGCAACATTTGAGCGCTACTCACGGACAACATCCCAGATGTAGATGTTCAATAGTTCGGTTCACTTATAATATGTATTTAGAACTGCACCGGAGGTACATTTGATCAGAATTTGAATATGAAGCGAATTAAACTACTGTGAACTTGCCTACAAATAGACACATACAGGACGTCCTGGAGAGTTCAGAATGTCAAAATAAATGCGTGAGGGTTTAAAAAGGGCACGATTGAAATATATTACTGTTCAGATGTAAGTTGAATTTTGTTTTGAAAAAAATAAAACACTGATTTCTTTTCTACTGATGACTGGAATTACTGTTAATTTCGCTGCTACATTATCCAGTATACTAGTTAATAATAAATTGTTTCTTAATAAGCTATACATTTATATTGAAATAATGTGTAGTTAGAGGTTTGTGTTTCTTTACATATTAAAGAGTACTCCCAATTAGTTCCACACAATAATGTAAAGATATTCTAAACTGATTATGCAAAAAAACAAAACTGGTATCGGATCGGGATCGATATCGGCCGATACTGAGATGTAAAGTGGTATCGATGCATCCTTAATAAAGTGAACTGAACTCAGAGCACCCTCTGAGCTGAGATGGTCTGAGGTCATTTGCAGCATTCTCAAAGACGATACTATTCTTTAAAAATGTTTCCAGAAGACTGAAACAAAGAAAGAGAACACTTTACAACACGCCAGACATGTGCATGGACGGATTTTCTGTCATCTGTTCTTAAAAATATAATAAACTGTGTTTCTTCAAGCACGTGTCTGTGTGTCAAACAGCATTTCTTGTGTTTGTTCCAAATCATTTTTGGAACTTGATAGACCCTTTTCCTTCTCCGCAATTCACTTATTGCACATGACAACAGTTTAGTTTGTATTTTTGGTAAAAACTATTTCCCACACTTTGCTACAGTATATCTGAAAATATTTGTTTCTGCCCTAATATCTTCAACCTTCTGGTCTTTTGTGACCCAAAGCTTTGTTTTCAACTTCCTCTTTAGTTATCTCTAGTGATCAATCTCTATTTTAGTCAAACCCAATCAGTGGGGCCTGGTTAGCTCAGCGAGTATTGACGCTGACTACAACTCCTGGAGTCACGAGTTTCCATCCAGGTCTCCTAAGCAACCAAATTGGCCCGGTTGCTAGAGAGGATAGAGTCACATGGGGTAACCTCCTCGTGGTCATGATTAGTGGTTCTCGCTCTCAATGGGGCATGTGGTAAGTTGTGGGTGGATCGCGGAGAGTAGCATGAGTCTCCACATGCTGTGAGTCTCCGCGGTGTCATGCACAATGAGCCACGTGATAAGATGCGCGGATTGACTGTCTCAGAAGCTGAGGCAACTGAGACTTGTCCTCCGCCACCCGGATAGACTTTCTTAGTCCTCATCCATCTTAAATATTACCAGTGAAACACACACACATGCTGGGGTTAATGAGCAGAAGGCAGGTGTGTGCGAGGTGCTTTATCTAGTCTTAATGAATGCAGAGGGTTGCAGATCCCTGTTGCCGCCCATGCAACACAGCTTGTCTGTCACAATTATGGACGTGTGTGTGTGTGTGTGTATTTGTGTGTGTGTGTATGTGTGAGTGTTCGTTTGTGCACAACAAAGCACTTTGACACATCATCCATCACTCAGTCTTTTATCCCTGATGTTTCTTCCAGTGAATTTACACGAGCTGGTCATGTCGACAAGGGCTGGGTCAATTTGCATTGGCTGCACTGTCTAATGAACAAGCTTATTAGAGAGGCAGTGGGGAACAGAGGACTATGGGACTGTTTTTGCTGACACAAACCACAGCTGGAGCCTCTGGGAAAATGAGCTCGGCAGGATTTCACCTTTGAGAGAGGAAATCTTCACAAAACTTGCTTTGGATGCTTTTGGAAAGCAATCTTGTGTGTAATTTTTTCAGTGTAAACAAATTTTCTTATATCGTACCTTAAAATACAGAGACAACTATAAATGAGCCATCTGTAAATGAATTCCCCCAAAAAGTGTAAACAGTGTGGCTCTGCTTGTTTGAGCATCCCAATCAGTCCAACAAAGCAACATAAGCTCAACCAATGAAATGAGTTCAGAGTGGGACTCAATGTATATCTGACCAATGGCTGATGGAGGGGCATGTTCGTTTTTGCAATTTCATTTGTTGATGCTAGTGGTGCGGAAATAGCACACTTCCCCTTTAAAAGATTTGTCTATTCATTTTAGGCTAGGTAGTGAGCTGAGCTGATTTTCATGCTGTATGCGGTTTTGTGTTACTGTGTCTATACTCAAAGGTATGAGGGTAATAAGCCACAGGCTTAAATCCTGCTAGATCAGGGATTAGTGGTTTTGTAGGTGTGTGCGCGTCATTTATGCGCATAGATGTGTAATGGTGTAGAATATTTTGTCAAGCATTCCAGACCTCTAATTAACCCCTTTAAATAAGGTTGTGTGCCACACTAAAACTGCAATGAGGCAGCAACTTCATTTTAACTGTACAACACAAACAGGCAGACACATTTATTGTTAAGCCACTGTTTTTAGTAATAATAGAGATTCTGTCGCTTAAAATCTCAATTAAGATCAACTAAAAATAGTTGGATGGAAAGGATAATTACTATAGTGCATGACTTGTAAGGTGGTATATTTTCATTACATAACAAGCTATACTTACTTGTTTGTGGACAATCAAATTGTGCAACAGCTCAACTGATTTAGTGTTGCACTTGCGACGGAAAGGACCGTGGTACGAGTCCTGAAGAGCACGTGAGAAAACACATGAGCCAAAATTGTCATAGAAGCACCACAAAATGATGTGGTTGCTTCAGTAATTGCATTTTTCGTTTCACATATGCTTTTTTTTTTTTTATATTTTTATATTTTTTTGATACTTTTGTTGTACTTAATTGTCTTTTTTGGAGCTTGACTCTCACTGGCCACTAAATGCTTTCAATGAAAAGGATGCATGTAGATTCTTCAAAATTGTGTTCCAATGATGTAAGAAAACAATAGCAGTTTAGAATTACATTAGGGTAAGTAGAAGGTCACAGAATCTTGATTTTTGGGTGAAATATCCTTTAAGGCGGCAAAGAGAAAATAAATGTTGTTTCTAGGGCTGTTGATTTAATGCAATATTTTTGTGTGATAATTTTTTTTTTTAAATGCGTAAAAAAAATGACGCAATAATTCATGCCCTCTGACACCTTTGTAAATTCCGTAATTAAAGATCATTTTTTTCTACTACACGAGCAATTCAAGCTTGAAGTACATCTTTTTACAAGCTACGTCAATAGGTGGCAGCGCGCCTCAACGTAAATGGGGAGGGGGGAGTGCACACACATCCAAACCTTCTGCAACAGGTGCTGGATCAAGGCAAAAAGCATTGAAATAAAACTGAAGTGGATCCACGCACTGTTTAATTATTATTTTGTATTCATTAAAAAATCATAGCAATGTTTCGATAATGATATTTGTCAGGCCTCAACAAACCACAAGCAGCGCAGCCACAGAATGAGAGGAAGCACAACAGAAAACAGGAATCCTGAGATGCGATTTTCAAAGTTTCCACTACTTTTAACTTGAACAGCGTTGGCACAGGAGTCACGTAATGCTATGCGAGTGTTGTCCACTTAGAGGCAAGCTCCACTTCACTTTGCTACAATTATCCTTTTAATTAATAGTAACTGGTGAGAACTGAAATAGTTTAGATTGTTAAACTGTGCTGGCAGACCCGGCGCCAGACACAAATTCACGGACGGGCATTAAATTTTTTTCAGGGGGGCACAACTGAGATAAACCTATAATTGCATAATAACATTAAATGATATGACTGATTATGAATTGAATATGTATGATACAATGATAATGATCGATAGTAGCCTGTTACATAATGTACTGACGCTATTCAAATTCATAACTGACGCTAAAGATTTGTGCTGTTTAGGCTCGCGCAGCCTCTCGATGAAACAAATAGGCCTAACTGCAGCTCACACAAAGAAACTCAGTTAGCATACTGCGGTAAAAAATTCAAAATGTGTAAGTTAGTTTTTATATTTATAACATGAAGCAACACCATACAACCATGTGCTGAATACCATCACGATTGAAAATGTAACACTGATTTCGACAGTTCAATAAACAAGTAATTCATATTAAGTCACTTACATTTTAGATGCAATATTGACTTTTTGTTCTATTTTAAAACAAAGATCCCAGCAGAAACAGAACGCATCTCACAGTCAACCGCCTGCCACCTGTGGCCGTGACATCCCTTGCTTGAGGCTATGGCTTTGGCAAGTAACGTTAGACCAACTAGTATCGCTGGAATGGCTAGCCTCTGCAGTGTTGGGAGTTGGATCGATCTCTTGTGAACTGCTACACAGTTCTGGGTCTTCTCCCCTTACCTCGCTGCTCTCTTCTGCCAACTTTGGTGGTCTTTGATTAAAGAAACGCCGTATATCCATGGTAACTGTCACACGAAATAGCTCAGCATAGTTGTTTAAAAAAAAAAATAACAGCTATCGTTATTAAGCGCTACTATGCTTAGTACACAAATATATATTCCCGCGCTCACTATCGACAAACCAATCAAATCCATTTAAAAATATTATTTTTTAAATCAGACCAAACACATTTTTATTTTTATTCAGGAGTTTATTCATCATGTATATACAAAACGACAACTTACCAACTTGTAACGAAAGTTACAGTAGCCTATTGATAAATAAATATAAATAAAAGTGCAAACAAGCAAGGACTGGTGGTTGGTCGACTCCCGCGGGACTACTAACATTTACGACTAGATTTGATGGTCAAGTGCGGGCGTGGGCGGTAATGGGTTGCGGGAGAATAAAACGATTCGTGGGACTCCCTATCTAAATAAAACATCCAAAAACAAATACATTGTTATTCATCTATTGCACAAAAGCAATAAGAACAACTAAACAAAATAATGATTTACAGTCGCAAGCATAAGTAGATGTTCTCATTAGCCTATAACGTGTTTTTGCAGCGTTGTGCAATATAGCCAATCACAGACATATGTGTTGATTTCTAAAACGCAATGGCCAATCAGATGCATTTCAGACAAAATCCACTCACCGCTCAAAACGTTGGAGTTTTTGTTCAGTGCTGAATTCTGCATGCTGCATAATAAGAGCTTTGTGAGATCGCGATTAAATGAGATGTGAGACGTGACGTAGAGTTGATGAAGGGAGACAGGATCGTCCAGGGCGGGCACTAGTGACTCACAGGGCGGGCCAGGCCCCCCAATGCCCGCCCATGGCGCCGGGACTGTGTGCTGGGAGTGTAGGATGTCGAAAATGTTGAAATTGTTGGCATATGGGTATATTAAAAAGCACTTACGTTCGCACATGCCTGAAGTCTCGCAGGATCAAGATGGCAGGTGTCCAGTTGATAATGTCAGTGAGCCTCATGACGTAGGTTAAGATATTGCAAACATTTATGGAGCACTAATGAAAATCTCGACCGACATGAAGGGCCTCGCGTGCGACCATATCTGTGGAGGTAAACTTTCCACACTGATTACAAGAATAGACGATGTTGAAAACCGATTAGAGTTTCTGGAGTCGGCTGGGAAATAGCTACAGGCTAAACCGCCTGCCACCAATGCTAAAATGGACCAGGTGTGGGAAAAATAGAGGATATGGAAAATCGGATCAGACGTACAGTAATGTTTTTCATTGGAATCCCAGAGGGAAAGGAAGGTCAAGATATAGTTGGGTTTTTGGAGGGGCTCATAACGAATTTAATCAACATAGCGGGCTGCCGGTGCTCTCGGTCAGCTTCCCAATACAGGTGACAGACCCTGATCCATCTTAGCAAGATTTTTGCAGTTGGCAGACAGACTTTGTTCTACGAGTGGTGAGTTGGGCAAGTTTTGCTGGGAGGACTGCAACATTATGGTTTTTCTGGACTTTGCCAGTGCTACACAAGCGAAATGGGACACATTCAAAGAGTGTAAGAATTGCAGGAACAGCAAGTGAGTTTCACATTGCTTTACCCTGCTAAGCTGATAATTGATGCCAAGGATGGTTGCAAGACTTTTACATCAGTGGTGTTAGTGGGTAACTTTGCCTGCAGTTAATCAATAATGTTGACAATAACGATGACTATACAAAATCACGTAAATATACATCGTACATTTAGCTGATGCAGAGACAATTTATTATTCTGTCGGCTGCCCGCTGGCTCTTGCTTTTTTTCTCCCTTTATTGACTTATTATTTCTGTAAGTGTTGATCTCCTGGGATTTTCATGCACAACAGTCTCTTGAATTTACTCCGAATGGTGTCAAAAACAAAAAACATCCAGTAAACGGAAATGCCTTGTTGATGAGAGAAGTCAACAGAGAAAGGCCAGACTGGTTTGAACTGACAAAGTCTACAGTAACTCAGATAACCACTCTTTACAATTGTGACGTGAAGAATATAATATCAGATTGCTATTCTGTGATGCTGATTGGCGCTGTTTTGGCGGCACGAAGGGGACCTACACAATATTAGGCAGGTGTTGTTAATGTTGTGGCTGATCAGTGTGTGTGTATGTGTATATATATATATATATATATATATATATATATATATATATATATATATATATATATATATATATATATATATATATATATATATTAGGGCTGTCGATTTAACGTGTTAATTCAATGCGATTAATCTGATTAAAAATAAACACAAAAATTAACACAATTAATCGCAATGCCCCCCAGACCGTAATAAGGAAGATTCCTGAGAAATGCAAGCTTGTAGTACCACCTGTTTACTCCAGAGGGCAGTAAGTGAAATTTCAGCTGTGTGGCAACGCACAGTTTATACAGTGAAGAAAACAACCATCCAGCAGCAGCACAAAACAAACACGCGTCACTTTCTTGCATTCAGAACACTTGATGGAGCGCAAATTTGAACTAAGGGATCTCAAGATATGTTCTAAGTATTAAACTATATTTAACTTGACACAGTGACCTAAACATTTTATGTTTATGACACAACGCACCCGAGACGCTACACAAGCATGTCTGACGCAGGTGTACATTGATGGGTCCTTAAACAAGCCCTCATAATAAATCTCCAACTGATTGACAAATTCACTTGTGAAATGGATTGCTGTGAACTGTGTGATTGACTTATGATCAATAATATGGTAGTAAACAATACATTGTATTCTAAAGCCGCTTTTTGTATGGCCTTATCAATGATTAACTCATCTGCCACAAGAATGCATTTTAATTATCTGAATATTTTAAATGTTATATATATTTATATAATTTTTTAAATATTTAAAGATAATTATTTCATTATATTTTTAATTATTGTTATATGAGGGGCTTTCTCAGAAAATATTTGTATATGCGATTAAATGCGATTCATTTGATTAATGAATCTGCATGTCCTAATTAATCTGATTAAAAATGTAATTGACAGTGCTATTTATCTCTCTTCCACTTATTGGCTTATTATAGACATCCCTTGTTCTTTCTTGTCAATTCTCTTCTGTGTTGGGGGATGTCTTTCTTAGAATGACTTTTGCAACTTGTGCAAAGTGTGTTCACAGGAAGATACCTGTTGCTTTTCTCATTTCCATAGAGACCATTTGTCCGTTATCTCATATTGACATTATCCAGGAGTGAAAGTGCGAGAGAAAGGAGGAAAGAACAGGTGATGTATACGTGACAGTTGTTATGTTAGTCAAGATAACGAGGGAGATACAGAGAAGAGAAAAAGACAGAGGTCTGTTTGTAGCACGTAAATGAGTGGAAGGTGAACAGCTGTCTCAAGCGCCTGATATGATGCTTTGATTGATAAGCCCTTAACAGGATTTGAGAGCAACACATATGGCAATTTCGTTTAATGGCAATATACTTCAATTTTAAGGCTGCACTTGTTTATTATCCTGTATATGATGATTGTGGGTGAGATTCCCAATGGATAAAATCAAGTCCCGTCCTACATTTTGTTTCAGTCGGTAATACGTCACATTACGAAAGGAAATATATTATATATATATAGAGCATATATACTGTATATACAGTATATGTTTATTGTTACATGCATATTTTGTATTAATTACACTAGTACAGTACACCTTACAATAAGATGCATGTTCTCATTAATAATTGTAACCAGTTTATATTTGGTTAAGCATTTAGCCCATTACACTTTACATTTTTTGAGCAAGAGTGTTGCAAATGTTTTATCTTGCTATAGTGAACACATTATGGTTTGCTATTTAAGGTTAACCTGATTAATGTGTAAGGCTCCATTTAGTCATAATGAAGATATGGCTCATATCATTCCCAGTTCTTCTAACTGTGCTAAGTTCATTATTAATTGTTTTGTTGGGTTCAGCAGGAGGGCAAGGGGTGAAGCAGAGTTTATCATGATAGAGCAAGCTTTTGTTTGTTTCTGTAGAAACGCTGGCAATGAGTGATAATAACATGAGGATTAATTGAGAGAGAGAGAGAAAGGAAGTGCTAAAGAGAGTTTTGTTGTTGTTTTGCTAATAGGATTATTCAGTCATATTAAAAATACATATCTGAAATGAATATAACCTGTTATAGAAATGTTCCGCCTTCATTGCAAGTTAAGCTTGACAGCATTTGTGGCATAATGTTTATAACCACAAAAAAAAATTAGACTCGAAAAAGCACAAATGGAGGTTACAGTGAGGCACTTACAATGGCAGTGAATAGGGCCAGATTTGGAGGGTTTTAAAGGCAGAAATGTGAAGCTTATTATTTTATAAAAGCATTTGCATTAATTCTTCTGTTAAAATGAATCTATTATCTGAGCTGTCAAGTTGTTTAAATGGTCGCTGTAACAGGTTCATTCGGTCATGTAAAGAGGAAACATGAGCCGGGTGAACACTCCAACTTCAAACTTATATTAACAGAAGAAAATCACTTTTCAGCTATAAACACCAACTCAAATATTTGCTTTTCAGCATACACACACACACACACACACACACACACACACACACACACACACACACACACACACACACACACACGCACAGCTTCAGGCTCGGCTCTCTCTCTCCCTCCGGTGGTCTGGATTGCCCTTTAAATCCTTCTCCGCTATCACTTCAAACACAAAACAGCTGTTAGAGGTGATTTCCCACAGCTGTCAATCCTCACCACACTCACTCTTTCGGCCTGCTCTCCACAGACATCGCTTGGCCACGCCAAGGTTTTTTTTTGGGTTAATGGCATTACATCGTCTTGGAAAAAGTTGTCAAATTGGCTATAACTTTACACGGAAAAGGTTAGTAAGTGATTTCATCACACTAGAATCATGTTAATACACAAATTGTCTACGTCTTGTGCCTATACTTTTTAAACAGTGAGTATTTTGATGTTTATGGGATGGGCCCATTGACTTCTATTGTAAGTGCCTCACTGTTACACAGATTTGTTTTTTGTTTTTGTTTTTTTAAGAAAAGGAGGGACAAGTCGCAATTCATTTTTGTGGTTATCAACATTATGCCACAAATGCTGTCGATTGAGCTTATCTTGTATTTAACCTGGAATATTCCTGTAATTTAGATACAACATAATTCACATATTTAAATAACCTGCAAGTCAAGTAATTTTTATTTGTATAGCGCTTTTCACAACAGACATCATTTCAAAGCAACTTTACAGGAAATCATGCATTAACAAAAAAAATTAAACATCTATAAATGTAATATCTATTAAGTCTTAAGCTGTGTTCACACTACAAGCTACTTTGTCGCTGCAGGTCACCAGTGGCTGGCGGTTAGTTCGCTAGTGGTGTGTATGGAGAGTCTAAACAGCACTGTTTCTTTACAGTTAATGTTATTATTAAAATATTAGGATCACGTGAGCTCTACCATTTTTCTCATATTGGCTGTCGCTCCTGAAAGTCGCTCTTCATTTGCATAAAGTTAAACATTTCTCAACTTTGACTTGTCGCTGGACACGCCCACATCCGGTTGCCAACGGTCGCCAGCTCTCATTGAAAATGAATGAGATTAGGTTGTTTTGTTGTTGCATGTCGCTGGCAGTGTGAACGCAGCTTTAGAGTGATCGTTGTGTAGTTTGATTAAATATGACTGTAAATTGTGTAACAATTACTATGGCAAGGAACACAAAACTCCAGAAGATGTTGGTTAATGAAGAAAAATTTCCTTGGGAGAAACCAGACACCACTGTGGGGACCAGTTCCCTTATGGCTAACATCTTGAATATAATGCCAAAATTAATTATTTGTGTGCAGTGCAAGTCATGATTTAAAATGTTTAAACTAAGTAAGTGTTAATGTCCAGTGTTTAAAATAAAGAAGATATTTTTTAATGAACTTTAAGAAGTCCCCAAAGTGCATCGGCCCACCAGGAAAATGAAAATGTAGATGTTTCTGGTTCTGGCAGACCTAACTAAAGCAATCTAATTGTGTTGATGGATAAATTATGTGTATGCCTGGCTAAATAGATGAGTCTTTTGTCTAGATTTAAATTGAGTGAGCGTGTGTGCATCCCGAACAGTGTGAGGGACATTATTCCATAGTTTAGGAGCCAAATATGAAAATGATCTACCTCCTTTTGTGGATTTTGATATTCTTAGAATTATTAAAAAGCCAGAATTTCTTTTATCACTATGAACGTGATGGAATATAGAATGTCAATCACTACACAGTTGGTCACTTAAGTACTGTGTAGCTAGACCATTCAAATCTTTGTAAGTAGTTAACAGAATTTTAAAATGAATTCGAAATTTAACAGGTAGCCAATGTAGTGACGATAAAATTGGGCTAATATGATAATATTCCTTGGTTGTAGTCAGCACTCTGGCAGCTGCATTTTGAACAAATTGAAGTTTATTTATTGAACTTGCTGGACATCCTCTCAGTAATGCATTACAATAATCTAGTCTTGAGGTCATGAACGCATGAAATAGTTTTTCGGCATCTTCAACAGAGAGCATGTGTCATAACTTAGCATTATTTCTGAGGTGGAAGAATACTGTTCTACAAACATTGGAAATTAGATTTTCAAAGGACAGATTGGTATCAAATATAACACCCAAATTCTTAATTGTAGAAGATGACATAACAGTACATCCGTCGAGAATCAAATGATCTTTTAACGGCTTATTTTTAGAGGTTTTTGGTCCAATAATTAGTACCTCTGTTTTGTTGGAATTGAATAGAAGGACATTTCTGGCCATCCAGTCTTTGATTTTATTAATACACTTTGCTAATTTGGAGAATTGTGAATTTGCATTGGGTTTGTAAGAAATATAAAGTTGGGTATCGTCGGCATAATAGTGGAAACATATTCCATGATTCCTGATAATATCTCCCAGGGGAAGCATGTATACGGTAAAAAGCAGAGGCCGTAAAATTGATCCCTGTGGCACTCCATACTTAACTTTTGTTTGATTTGACAATTCCTCATTTACACATACAAAGTGGTAGCAGTCTGATAAATAGGACCTAAACCATGCTAATGCAAGTCCACTATGGCCAACATAATTCTCCAGCCTATTCAACAGAATGTTCAAAGGAAGAGAAAGAATTCAAAAGAATTGTGTCAAAGGCTGCACTAAGATCTAAAAGCGCTAGAAGAGAAATGCAGCCGCGATCAGATGATAAGAGCAAGTCATTTTTAACTCTGACAAGTGCAGTCTCTGTACTGTGATGGGGCCTAAATCCTGACTGAAATTGTTCACATATACCATTTCTATTTAGAAGTAAACATTCTAGTATTTTTGACATAAATGGTAGATTTGAAATTGGTCTGTAATTAGCAATTCTCCAGGATCAAGCTGTGGCTTCTTTATAAGTGGTTTGATAACTGACATTTTAAAGTTTCTTGGGACATATCCTAAGGATAGCAAGGAGTTAATAATATTAAGAAGAGGTTGGGAGATTACAGGGAATACCTCTTTTAAGAGATTGGTTGGTATCGGATCTAACATGTTGTTGCTTTTGATTGTTTTATACATTTTGTTAGCTCTTCATGACATATGACAGCGAAGGATTGAAGTTGCTCGTGAGGAAAATTACGAGACACTGTTTTCTGAGGTGCTGAGACCGTTGATTTTATTGTTCCAATTGTATTTCGGAATATTTACATTTTATCAGTAAAGAAATTCATGCTGCGACAGAATATTTGGTTCAGTCGATGCTTTATACCTAACCAATTTAGCCACAGTACTGAATAAACACATAGGATTGTTGTGGTTATTTTCTATGAGTTTGCTAAAATATGCAGACCTGGCAGCTTTTAGTGCCTGTCTGTATCTACAGACACTATCATTCCATGCACTGCAAAATACCTCTAATTTTGTTTTATTCTTCCACTTGTGCTCCATTTTCCAAGCTGCTCTCTTGAGAGCATGAGGGTGATAAATGTACCATGGTGCAGGCTTTTTTATTTAATTTTACCAAGAGTGATAGATAAGACTGTATCAAGTTCTTCTAGACTTTTTGGCTTAATTTGAGACAATTCTGGAAGATTATTAGTGAAGCTATCTTCAGTGGTCGAAAAAATTGTTGTACCTGAATAATGGTGTGTTGTAGATTGAGAGACATTAGCTGATCGCAGCAAACAAGAGACCAGGCAATGATCTGAGATGTCATCGCTCTGCTGCAGAATTTCTATATTATCAACATCAACTCCATATGACAGAATTAAATCTAGTGTATGATTATGGCGAATTTGCAAATATACCAAGGAAACCAGATTACGGCCTGAGTGATCTATATACTATAGCAATGTCAAAAGACAACAGAGATTTTTTTTAGTTATATCTGATGGTGTCACATTAAGCATTATTAGTTCAAAAGATTCAAATTGATATCCTGTCCTCTAAGTAACAACAAAAACTTCATTGTAAATTGTAGCAACACCTCCTCCTCGACTCTTCAGAAGAGGCTGAAGATTATAACAATAAGCTGGGGGAGTAGATTAATTTAAACTAAAATATATTCATCTGGTTTAAACCAGGTTTCAGTCAAACAGAGCACATCCAAATTATTATCTGTAATAATTTCATTTACAATTAGTGCTTTGGTAGAAAGAGATCTAATGTTTAATAGACCTACCTTTTATATGATGTTTATCTTCAAATTCTTTCTAAATTATTTAGTGAGAGTTTTGTGTTTGGTAGTTCGGGGAACAGACACAGTCTCTTTGTGTTGTAGTTTATGTGACCTATGTGACGTCTCATGCTAGATGTCACGCTAGCAGACATTCGGATTAACCAGTTTGTCTGCTTCCTGACCTGGGCCCCAGGTCATCAAATATTATCACTATTAAGATTATGAGCCAAATTACTAGAGAGGAGAGCAGCACCTTCCCTGGAGGGATGGAGTCTGTCTCTCTTTAGCAGGCCAGGTCTACCCCAAAAACTCTTCCAATTGTCTATAAATCCTAGGCTATTGTCCAGACACCACTCAGACATCCAGCCATTCATTTACACTAATCTACTATAAACCTTGTCACCACAAACAGGCAGGGAGTGGGCCAGTACATATTAAAGTGTCTGACAGTGTCTTTGCAAGTTTACACACCTCTTTAATATTATCTTTAGTGATCTCCGTCTGGCGCCTGATATCATTAGTGCCGACATGAATAACAGTTTTAGAAAATCTACATTTAGCATTAGCCAGCACTTGTAAATTTGATCTGATGTCACATGCTCGTGCTGCAGAAATGCATTTAACAATGATGGCTGGAGACTCTATTTCCACGTTTCTTACAATAGAATCACCAATTATTAAGGCTCTTTCAACATGATTCTCAGGGGGTGCATCATTGAGTTAAGAGAATTGATTGGAAACCTTAACAGGAACAAGAGAGTGGTGTCGCTTTGCTGAGCGAGAATGCTGCCAAGTGTCACCCAAATGCCCTGCTACGTGGCTCTTCAACCAGAACCAAAGTGTGTGTGTTGCTCGCTGTACTTCCCACATCACAAACAGACTCTACCGACTTCTCTTTCTCACTGACCTCCATTAGCGTTCAGATGCGTGACTCTAACTCATTTATCATCTCTGTCAGCCTGACTAATTCCTACATTTACCACATGTAAATCACTCACTGCTGACGGAAGAAGCTATAGTAAACATGTGGCATGCAATGCAGGAAAAAATAACATAAGCGAATGCCTTGACTTACCACAATTGTTTGTTGTTGTTGATATGGTTGTTCTTGAGCTACAAGGTTTTGAGTTTGATGTAGTTCGATGTGATTCCTAATCAGCAGATGTTTGAGATTGATGCAATAATCCGTGTAAAACACAGTGGAGGAAAATAATACACACAGTTGAGATGCAAGATGTAGACAAGTTGAAAAAAAAGAACTGAAAAAAGAGAGAAACAGGTGTGGGCGGTAAAATACACGCAGTTGAAACAGTAGAAATAAAAAACCTGAAGCATACGATAAAATGACAAAGGATAAAACAATGAACGTGAATAAGCAAGAATAAGCAATGCTAAGCAGGCTAGTAAGTTACAAACACAGACTCGTGCATTGACAATTACGGTAAGTCATGGCATTCGCTTATGTTATTTCTTCCTACAGTGCATGCCACATTTTTACTATAGCTTCTTACGTCAGCAATGAGGGATTCACATGTGATAAATTTAGGAATAAGCGTGCCGACAGCAACCGGAACAGGAAGTCTAACATGAAACATTTTACATTGAAATAACACATTCACTATTCTCCCCTGTACCTACCTAACTAACTAACTAACTAACTAACTAACTAACTAACTAACTAACTAACTAACTAACTAACTAACTAACTAACTAACTAACTAACTAACTAACTAACTAACTAACTAACTAACTAACTAACTAACTACATCCTTTTAAATGAACTTTTTAAACAAACTTTTTAAAATTTATTTTATTTCTCTTTGTCTCGACGACATTTCTGTAGTTGCTCTTACTTTTATAGCTAATTTAGGAACTAACTATCACAGCAGCAATACTAATGTTATTGTCTCATTAGGGTGAAGTGTAGTGTTGTAGTAGTCCTCTTTGGATAAAAGCATATGCTAAATAATTTTTTTTTAATTTTTGTAAGGTGATCCCATATTGTCATAGCAGACCTCTAAATCAGAAATTACCTATCCAACCCTAACCAGGGCTTGACCCGACAATTTGTTCTGTCCAAGATCAGGTCAATTTTAACTTTGCATTTGAATCGGGTTTGGGAAGAATGCAGAATGCTATGATTGGACAACCAGAATCAAGTAATCCAGAGAGCCATGTAATAATAAAAATGCAATTATTATTTCTGTGATGTGGCACTGTGGGTAGCACACAGAGCTGTTGTCTCACAATTCAAGTTTGAACAGAAACTGAATTGGTCCTGAATCTGTTTTTCCCTGCAGGTATGAGCCATGAACCAAAGTCCTCATTAGCAGGAATGATCTCGACCGCACCATGCGCCATGGCCACTGTAAGCCCCATGACTCCCTCATCCTTCAGCGGAGCAATGGTAGCCAATGAAAGCCCGGCATCACAGTCTGCACACTCCGGATTTGCTGCTGCTCTCCGCAAACTAGCCAAACAAGCCGAAGAGCCGAAAGGTGAGTGTGCCCTTTCCTCTCCTCTCTACCCTTCAATTCTTGCTCTTTTTGTTATCACATATGTGTGACTTTGCTTAAAAGGCAATTTGTTGATGTATTCCGCAGACCAATGCTAATAGCACTACACAACAATTGCAAGAACAATGGTTTGTCCTTTGTATTTGTTTTGATCAGTTTTTTCTTTTCTTTTCTTTTGTTTTTCTGTTTCTGTTTTTTTATTTGGTTTTGTCTATTTTTTTTTTGTTTGCTTTTTGTTTTGATCAGTTTTTTTTGTTTGTTTTCTGTTTTGTTCAGTTTTGTTTTTTGCTTTGTTTGGTTTTGTTGCATGATGTATTTAATTATTTCTAATGTTTATTGCTCATGGATATATTGTGAATATACAGCTTGTAATTTATGGGTGAACTAACACTGATGAATAGAATAAGCAGATAAAAACTCATTTTCAGTTGACTATTTTGTTTTCTATTTAAAAAGGAATAAAGAGAAAGATGGAAAAGTCTTTTTTCTATTTTGATCAGTGTTAAAAAAAAAACATTTGTTTTAGGCTGGAATATTTGATTCAAGAATAATGAAACGCAACTTTCATCTGATTGGTCAACCCACCCCGTCTCACGCCTTAATCCTACCAGCCAGAATTGGAGTTGGGATTGCTCTGCATTTGTCTAAATTTTCATTAAATATTGTCCCAAACCACCACTAACTGTAAAATATGCATGTCATGTGCAGTAAACTTGTTGCTGGGCAAATAATTGGTGTTGTTGAGAGGTGCCTCTAATGGACGATGTGTGAGAGATCACAAGCCACATCACTTGAGTATGCTGTCTGAGAGTTGGTCTATTATATATTATTTTTATACTTAATAACATTTTATGATTTTGTAGTACCTGTGTATTTCTGTCCCATTGATAAATGTTATGAAGAGTCACTTTGTATAAAAGCCCCAGGAGTTAATATGATCTGCCCACAATATTGAATTTATGACATTTACTAAATCAACATGGCTGAGGCAACTGTGTGGGCAGCACAATTCATCAGCAATCTATGGCTTGCAGAAATTAATGTTGCACTTATGGAGATAGGGTGACCAGACGTCCCAATAACGGGGACAGTCCTGATTTTTAATGCCGTGTCCCATCACGTGTGTGTGTGTGTGTGTGTGTGTGTGTGTGTTTGTGAGTGTGTGTGTGTTTGTGAGTGTGCGTGTGTGTGAGCGTGTATTTATCACTTTGTGGGGACCAAATGTCCCCATAAGGATAGTAAAACCCGAAATTTTTGACCTTGTGGGGACATTTTGTCGGTCCCCATGAGGAAAACAGCTTATAAATCATACTAAATTATGTTTTTTGAAAATGTAAAAATGCAGAAAGTTTTCTGTGAGGGTTAGGTTTAGGGGTAGGGTTAGGTTTAGGGGATAGAATATAAAGTTTGTACAGTATAAAAACCATTATGTCTATGGAAAGTCCCCATAAAACATGGAAACACTACGTGTGTGTGTGTGCGTGTGTGTGTGTGTGTGCGCGTGTGTGCGTGTGCGCGTGTGGTGGTTTCACATTAAATTTGAATTAAATTTGCACATGTGGGTGGCACAACATTTATCTGCCCATCTGTCTCTGTAATTGTTGTAGTCAACTAAAAACATAAACAAAACAAACATACGCACACGCACATACATAAAGACGACACAGAATGTTCTGATAATGCACATTACATAAAAAGTTCTTAGATCACGTTTTCAATGGATTTAAGCTATTGTACTGTCTAAGCGTGATATAAAATGCAGCATAGATCTAAAAACTTTGAGTATTTTAGGATATAAAGATTTAATGAAATTGGTTTCCAATTGAAATTACATGAGTGTGAGTAAATGACACCAGATTTTCAGTCGCATTCTGTTGTAGAGAGAAACAGTAACGTCTATTGAAGCTGTGAATGATCTAACATTGTCTAAAGCTTTCTCAGGCATACATGTTTTGATCACTTTATATATAAACATCAAATTGTCTGATCCACTATGAGTGATTATTTTGTTTATCTCTCGCTTTGAGACAGAGAGAAAGAGAGTGAAAAAAAACCAGATTTTATTGATTGGTTAAGAGCTTGTATGCCTGTACTTTCAATATACCTTCATAGTGTATTTTCTTTTTGACTAGGGTACTTATGGGTTTCCATCCACTTATCTTTGTGCAAATTGTGAGATATTGCATAAAAAATGTTTGATGGAATTGAAGCAATTTTTCTCCAAAATGCACATATAAAAAATACGTATATGCTCGCTTGAGGAATTTCTTTTTATTCGCTTAGAAGGCATGCACATAAACTATGATGAAACACATTTACTGAATAAATACCTAGATGCACATCAAAAAAGTGATGTGACTTTACGTCTACAATTCGCTCATTACTGGACCAACAACTAGCTGCATGCTCTAAACTATAAGTAATTAATTACATTTAATAAAGAGCTACATTAGCTTCCCCAGTGGCTACAACTTCCATTTCCATTTCGCACCAATTTCTCCAGAAGTGACGATTTTGTTCTCTTAAACACTGGAAACGCTGAATTCAAAGTTTTCGCATTTCACAATTTAATTAATTCAGTCAGGGTTGCTCTGTCTCAGATTGTTAAACCTGTTTGGAAAAGCTGCCTTTTGTTTAAGGCTTTTTAGGCTTGAGGGACTTTCGTGTGTGTGTGTGTGTGTGTGTGTGTGTGTGTGTGTGTGTGTGTGTGTGTGTGTGTGTGAGCGTGTATTTATCACTTTGTGGGGACCAAATGTCCCCATAAGGATAGTAAAACCCGAAATTTTTGACCTTGTGGGGACATTTTGTCGGTCCCCATGAGGAAAACAGCTTATAAATCATACTAAATTATGTTTTTTGAAAAGGTAAAAATGCAGAAAGTTTTCTGTGAGGGTTAGGTTTAGGGGTTGGGTTAGGTTAGGTTTAGGGGATAGAATATAAAGTTTGTACAGTATAAAAACCATTATGTCTATGGAAAGTCCCCATAAAACATGGAAACACAACGTGTGTGTGTGTGTGTGTGTGTGTGTCCTTGTTGAAGCCTGTAGTAATATGACATTTCCCCTCCAAATACATACACTTGCATACAAAAGAGTATTCTAGATTTTATGCTTTGGGTCCCTCTTTCAATGTAAGTTTGTGGGAGTTTTTCACCTCTTTAATGGTCTGCCAGGTGAAAATCTTGATTCTACTCAATTAGAAATGTAAAAGCATACCTCTCCTCAACTATCAGCATGATTTTAGGTATCATTCATGTCTGTGGCACAAACAGTTTAATACTTTTTAATACTGTTTGCTCTGATCCTTAACTGTTTAAGTAGGACTAATAATAATTGCATATTTTATATTTTAAGCAGAATATAACTAAAATGACAATAATATTCATTATAGGACATTATAAAATTAATAACTTTTGAAACTTTGTTAATTTCCATGATGGTTCCAGACCTTGAATTTTCAAATTCCACAAGTGAGGTTCATAAAGAATCATTTTACTGAGTCTGATGTGGAAGAGCTTGACTGACCTGTACAAAGCCCAGACCTGAACCCAAATGAACACATTTGAGATTCATTATAATAATGACTGTGAGCCAGACCCTATCGTCCAACATCAGTGCTTGACCTCACTCTTGCTCTTGTGTCTGAATGGCTGTAAATACCTTACAGCAGTGTTCCATAGTGAAAAATCATCCCATTAATGTAGAAGCTGTCATAGGAGCAAAGAGAGTACCAGCGATCTGTAAAAGCCAATAGTTTTGAAATGTAATGATCAAGCACACATGGGTGTGATGTTCTGTTATCTACATACTTTTGGCCATGTAGTGTATGTAAAAGTGTCAAATGTAACACAATTAAATGAATAAAGTTGTAGAAAGCACAGAGTATTTTATCACTTTTATCTGCTCTCTGGCAGACACAAGCGCTGAGAAAAGCTGACCTACTTTACACTTTGTGTTGGGTCTTATACAGTATAGATACTGCTTTTAGTGGTTTAGTGTGTTTGTCATGTATGCGGGCATGCGTGTGTGTGTTTCTTGATGTTTGTGCATTGTGTAGGCTTTTATCTTAATAAGGAAACGTCTAGGTTACGTATGTAACCTCCGTTCCCCGATGGAGGGAACGAGACGTTGTGTCAGAGAAGCGACACTAGGGGTCTCTCTTGAGCGCCGAGATTCACCTCTGGACTATGAAAAAAGGCCAATGAGAGTTGGCAACCAGTATTTGCATGTCCCGCCCCCGGACATACGGGTATTTAAGCGGCGCAAATATGGGAGTTGATTCAGGATTTTTCTGAGGAGCCGGAAATGGCAGGGGAGACACAACGTCTCGTTCCCTCCATCGGGGAACGGAGGTTACATACGTAACCTAGACGTTCCCCTTCTGTCGCTCTTTCCACGTTGTGTCAGAGAAGCGACACTAGGGGTCCACTTATAAAAGCGCCACGCGCTGAGCCATGTACGTGAACTGCTGATACAGGAGCGAGCAGGTGTTCTTACGTGCAGGACGACCAACTGTATCAGGCTGCACGTACCCTTCCCCAATGCCCCATTTAAGCCATCAGGATTCCTTATCGTTACCCTGGAAGGGGGAACAAGGTGCTGGCTGCCAACCTGGGAACGCTCTTTTCTCTCTATGTTTCATAGAGCAACTTAGGCCGGGGGACTTACACGCATTGAGGGAAGGGGGTCTTAGCCCTTATTCAGGGTGGAGAAGACCCTGCGGAGGCCACGCCTACCCGAGAGGGGAGGCAAGTTTAAGTGGCAAAACCATCGGAGGCCTGACTTAGGGCCTATGTGGAAAAGTAGGTGCGGTGGTGATCCAGCCTATAGAGGGGGGAACATACAGCACGGCAACCGAGGCAGCCGTGACTGCCTAAGGGAAGCACGGGAGTCCGCTCGCCAGAGGGGACAGAACCGTGGCATTACACACAGGGGAGTCCGAAGGAGGCCTTACCTGCGGAGCACCTACACCAGTGCAGGGTAGCTTGCGGTACCCGCAGTGGCTTGGGTCGGCGAGTTCCTCCGCTGAACTGCGACCCACGAGGGCTAGGGAGGAATCAACCAGTGTCCCAAACCTGAGATCTCCTGGGAGTGAAGGCGCTGTTTCCCCTGGTTAGGGGGAAGGGCGCTAGGTGCAAGCGATTCACCGGTCAGATCGTGAGCGTGCCACCGAGTTCTACGGGCTCGGTACCTGAGAGAACACGGGACGATACTGACCCAACTCGGAGATTGTAGAATCTTGCGAAAGTGTTACGTGTTGCCCAGCCCGCTGCTCTACAAATGTCTGCTAGGGCAGTGCCCCTAGCCAGTGCCCATGAGGACGCAACACTCCTGGTGGAGTGGGCTCGGACCCGCAAAGGGGGGCACGGCCTGGGTGTGATAAGCCAGGAAATGGCGTCGACAACCCAGTGGGCGTAGTCTCTGCTTGGAGACAGCATTCCCTTTCTTCTGTCCCCCAAAGCAGACGAAGAGCTGCTCAGAGCGCCTAGTGCTCTGTGTGCGGTCCAGGTAGATACGTAAGGCACGTACTGGACACAGCAGTGAAAGGGCTGGATCTGCCTCCTCCGGGGCAGCGCTTGCAGGTTCACTACCTGATCCCTGAAGGGTGTGGTAGGAACCTTGGGCACATAGCCCGGTCGCGGTCTTAGGATCACGAAAGTGTCTGCCGGACCGAACTCCAGGCAAGCGTCGCTAACAGAGAACGCATGCAGGTCCCCGACCCTCTTGATGGAAGTGAGCGTGATCAGCAGGGCGGTCTTGAGAGAGAGAGGGCCCTGAGTCTAACTGAGTCAAGCGGCTCGAAGGGGGGTCTCTGGAGTCCCGTAAGGACGACCGAGATCCCAGGAGGGGAACAGGTTAGGCCGGGAGGGAGCTATCCTCCGGGCACCTTTTAGGAACCTGACGATTAAGTCGTGCTTACCAAGAGACTTTCCGTCTACCATGTCATGGTGGGTCGCGATAGCGGCGACATACACCTTGAGGGTGGAGGGGGACAGCCTCCTCTCCAGCCTCTCCTGAAGAAACACGAGCACTGACCTAACTGCGCACTTCTGCGGGTCTTCGGCTCGGGAAGAACACCAGTCCATGAACAGACGCCACTTTAGGGCGTCAAGATGCCTGGTAGAGGGGCTCTGGCTTGGCTGATTGTATCTACGACGGTAGATGGTAGACCGGCTAGATCTTCCGCATCCCGTCCAGGGGCCAGACGTGGAGGTTCCAGAGGTCTGGGTGCGGGTGCCAGAGCATGCCCCATCCCTGAGGAAGAAGGTCCTTCCTCAGGGGAATTCGCCAGGGAGGGGCTGCCGTGAGGAGCGTGAGGTCCGAAAACCAAGTCCTGGTAGGCCAATAGGGGGCTACCAGAATGACTTGCTCCTCGTCCTCCCTGACCTTGCATAGCACCTGTGCAAGAAGGCTCACTGGGGGAAATGCATACTTGCGCAGCCCCGCGGGCCAGCTGTGTGCCAGCGCATCTTCCCCGAGGGGAGCCTCTGTCCGGGCATACCAGAGCGGGCAGTGGGAGGTTTCTTGGGAGGCAAACAGGTCTACCTGAGCCTTGCCGAACCGGTCCCAAATCAGCTGGACCGACTGGGGTGGAGCCTCCACTCCCCGCCAGGCAAGCTTTGTCTTGACAGCGCGTCCACTATCACATTGAGGTTGCCGGGGATGTGAGTGGCACGCAGTGACTCCAGTCGCTGCTGACTCCAAAGGAGGAGACGACGGGCGAGCTGTGACATGTGGGGGGAGCGTACTCTGCCTTGGCGGTTTATGTAGGCTACAACCGTGGTGCTGTCTGTCCTGACTAGGACGTGTTTGTTCCGAGTTAACGGGAGAAACATCTGCAGGGCCAGACAAACAGCCAGCAGCTCTAGGCAGTTGATGTGCCAGCGCAGCGGGCCTCGGTTCCACCGGCCTGCGGCTGCGTGCCCGTTGCACACGGCGCCCCAACCCAATTTGGAAGCGTCGGTTGTGACCAGAACGCGTCGGGACACCTGCTGCAAGGGTACACCTGCCCTTAGAAAGCAGAGGTCTGTCCAGGGTTTGAAGGTTTAGCGGCAGGCAGAAGTAACTTTACGCTAGCGTGTCGCGGCGCCATGCTCGCTCTCGGGACTCGAGTCCGAGCCAGTGCTGAAGTGGTCTCATATGCATCAACCCCAGCGGCGCGAGGATGCCATATGCCCCAGGAGCTGTTGGAAACGCTTTAGCGGGACCACGGCACCTGGCTTGAAGGAAGCGAGGCATTTCAGCACTGACTGAGCACGCCGTTGAGAGCGCTGTCATTGAGACTGAGTCTAACTCCAGACTGAAAAGAGATGCTCTGGACCGGGGAGAGCTTGCTCTTTTCCCGGTTGACCTGAAGCCCTAAACGGCTGAGGTGCCTGAGCACCTGGTCTCTGTGTGCGCATAGTAACTCTCGAGAGTGAGCCAGTATGAGCCAGTCGTCGAGGTAATTTAGTATGCGTATGCCGGCTACTCTGAGCGGGGCAAGAGCTGCCTCTGCGACTTTCGTGAAGACGCGAGGGGACAGAGACAGGCCGAAGGGGAGGACTTTGTACTGATACGCCTGGCCATCAAACGCGAACCGTAGGAAGGGTCGATGTCGAGGGCAAATTGAGACGTGGAAGTACGCGTCCTTCAGGTCTACCGCTGCGAACCAATCTAGATGCCGGATGCCAGATAGAATTTGTTTCTGGGTGAGCATTTTGAACGGGAGTTTGGACAAGGTCCGATTGAGAACTCGCAGGTCCAAGATCGGTCGTAAGCCGCCGCCTTTCTTGGGTACAACAAAGTAAGGGCTGTAGACGCCCTTCTTCGTTTCGGTTGGAGGGACAGGCTCTATCGTGTCCTTTAATAGAAGGGAGGCGATTTCTTCGCGCAGGGAATGGGCATGTTGGCCGTGTACTGCAGAAAAATGTACACCCACGAAGGGGGGCGGAGACCTGGCAAACTGAATTGCGTAACCGAGTCGAATGGTCCGGTGCAGCCAGCGTGACGGGTTAGGCAGTGAAAGCCATGCCTCTAAGCTCCGTGCTAGGGGCACCAAGGGGACGAAGTTTTTGGATGTACCCGGCGGGCTTCGCGAGCGGTGCGGAACAGGTAACGCGGCGTCGGGAGGCAACGTGGCGTCCCGAGGCTCCGGTGCTGAGAATAAACTCAAAGCACTTACCTTGTTCGCAGCACCCGGCAGGGGCGGGTTCGTGACTGAGGAGGAGGTCTGATGCTGGCATCCTCTGGACTCGCCTGAACCGGCCGGCCGGATAACAGTCGTGGAGGCTGAAGGCGGGACACCACGCCCATGGAGCTGGGACTGTTGAGGCCTGAAAGCAGGGTGCCGTGAGAACGGCATTTGCGGGCCAGGTGACCCCAGAGACAACAAGGAAATAGCTCTATAGAGTGTAACGAATTTAACAAAAATTCTCCTCCCGGCCCTCCACCGGGAACGGAGTGGTCTTACCAGCTCGGAGCTAACGCCTCGGCCTCTGGGTCTGTCATCTCAGGAGCTCTGGGAGCCTTCTGGGTCCTCAAGGGGTCTGTGAGACGATGGGCATCCAACTTCTGCGGGGGCTCAACACTGGGGCTGAGAGCTGGGCCCACTCACTTGTTAGTTGAGGCGGAGCACCACTTTCTTTCTTTCTTGAAAGCTGCAGGAGGACGCCCTCGGCGAGCAGACAGGGCATGGCCCCTGGCGCAGGTTTGCGGCAGGGCAGGATGCTTTTTTGCTTGAAAATAGCCTTCGCTCTGTTTCTTCACCACTGAGGACTGCTGGGCGAAGTCGTCAAGTGGTGTCGCCGAATGGACGGAGCTGGGAGACGGGGCGTTTGAGAAAGCGTGCTTTGTCTGCCTCCCGTACTGCCTGTCCATCGCTGCGCTTCTGGACCACGGAGTGGCCATCGCCTGTTCGAGTGCAGTTCCTGCAGCATGTCAAGAACAGGACTACCCAAGTGCAGATTTTGAAGTGCTCTGGCCCGGTGGACTTGCAGGAGGGGGCCATGGCGTGCAGGGGGGAGCGGTCTGGGACCGTTCTACCACCGAGGGTAGCGAGGCGGAGGAGCAAGGAAGCTGGGCTTGCTCAGCTCGTCATGCATGTCCGGAAGGAATCAAGGGGCGCGGCTGTGAGCGGCGCACATGCCCGCGGAACCAATTAAGCCCGGGAAGCATAGCGGACCTTCTTAGCGCCAGGCTCAGACTGGGCGGAGACCCGAAGGTGGCGGCCCAGGCGAGTTATCCGCATCCGACGCCTCTTATGCTCTCCGATGCAGCGTTGATGTCATCATCCAATGCTGGGGAGCTCGAGGGACCGGACGGTAGGCCGTTAAGCGGACCGCACTAATCCCGAGCTCGAGGGAAGCAGGCAAGCGTGCCGGGAAGCGGGAGGTTTTCGGGGATTTACCCGGCAAAGCGTCCCGTTATTCTCCCCAGATCGTTCTCCATCGCCACGGCGCCTGCCTCAATCCCGTAGGAAGGAGGCGAGGCGCTGGGTGCGGCTGAGATGGCCTCTCTCACTACAAGAGAAAGCAGAGATCGTAACGCTGCCGCGGCTATGTTCTCACAATGAAAACATAACCCATTGGAGAGAATGCTCATCCCGAGCTCGTACAGAAACAAGCAAGCGTGCCGGGAGGCGGGGGGTTTCGAGGGGTTCACCCAGCGAAACGGAGCCCGTCATTGTCCCCAGATCGCTTTCATCGCCATGGCGCCTGCCTCAATCCCGTGGGAAGGAGGCGAGGTGCGGGCGGCTGAAGCGGCTTTCTCACTACAAGAGAAAGCCTACGACCGCAATGCTGTCATGGCTATGTTCTCGCACTGAAAACATAGACCATTCATAAAAACGCTGCCTGCGTGTGATCGCAACCCAGGAATGCAAGGCAGTTTTTATGACCGTCAGAGGTGGGGAGACATCAACCACATCCAGAAACTACACGGGCAGAAATATCGTCTTTAAAAGGACGCGTCCTGAGAAGGACGTTCAATGCCGCTGTGTTTTGCTCTTTAGAGCGAAATTAGAATAACTCTTTCGAGTTGTCTGCGCTGTCGAAGCGCCCAGGGGCAAGAATGCACAGCCGTACAGGAAGGAGAAAGCCGCTGTTATGCGCCGTCAGATCCAACAGCATGCAGAGCGTCAGAGGATTAACCAGGAACTTGGTGTGTAACTCGCAGCAGAGTTCATGCACGACCATCGGCTCGAAGAAATTTTCTGAATGAACTCCCGTGATTTGCGCCGCTTAAATACCCGTATGTCCGGGGGCGGGACATGCAAATACTGGTTGCCAACTCTCATTGGCCTTTTTTCATAGTCCAGAGGTGAATATCGGCACTCGAGAGACCCCTAGTGTCGCTTCTCTGACACAACGTGGAGAGAGCGACAGAAGGGGAACAGTTATTTCACATGTACTGCATGCAATCAAACCACATAAAGATATATAATGTAGTCATAAAGGCTATTACTACATACATCACTACAAAACATTATGTGTCAAAACAAACTTTGATATTGGCTTGACAAAGCCTTGCCTGAAAATTAATTTTGAAGGGTTTACAGGTAGAATGGATGGACGGATGGACTGACAGATAGATGGATGGATGAAAGGATGGATGGATAAATGGACAGACTTGCAGATGGATGGATGGATGGATAGACGGACGGACTGGTAGACAAATGGAAGGATGGATGGATGGACAGACGAACTGACAGACAGCGAGATGGATGGATGGACAGATGAAAGGATGGATGGATGGACTGGAGGGATGAATTAATAGATTCGATTTATGGATGGATAGATGGCTGGACGGACAGACTGACAGATGGATGGATGAAAGTATGGATGGATGGATAGTAGGATGGATGGACTGACAAACGATAAGGATAAAAAGGTGGATGGAAAAGGATAAAAAGGGGGATGATGGATGGACAGATGTATGGACGATGGACAGACGGATGGATGGAAGGACTGACAGATGGATGGATGGACAGAAAGATGAATGATGGATGAAAGGATGGATGGATGGATAGATTGATGAAAGGATGGATGGATGGATAATGATAATGAAGATCTGTGAAAAGGATGTTTGCTGGGTCTTCCTGAATAAAAAGACATGGAAAGCACAGGGCCCAGACGGTGTTTGGGCCAACTTCTAAAATCCTGTACGAACCAGCTGGCCCCCATTTTCACACAGATCTTCAACAGATCACTGGTGCAGTGTGAAGTTCCCTATTGCTTCAACAGTCCACCATCATCTCTGTCCCAAAGAAACCCAAAATCACAGGATTTAATGACTACAGAACTGTCGATCTGATGTCTGTGGTCATTAAGTCATTTGAGAGACTGGTGTTTGGTACCTAAAGGACATCACTGGACACTTTCTGGATCCCCTTCAATTTGCTTATTGAGCAAACAGGTCTGTGATTATGCAGTCAACATGGGATTGCATCATATCCTGCAAAATCTGGACAGACCAGGGACATATGCAAGGATCCTTTTTGTGGAAAATATGTAGAAAAGGATATTACAGTAGATAGACATGCACCATGTATAACAAATACAATGCAGAGTGTGAAATATATATACAGTACAAGATTAATTGTTGCCAACAAGTGAGCTGATTGTAGTCTTTTTAAAATGTAGTCTTTTTAAATGTTTAAAGCACAGGAAGTTTGAAATAATGTACAGATGTTGCTCTTATGGAAATAAATTGGTACTCAACTGATCACAATGTATAGTCAGGACATTAATAACATGAAAAATCTCTATTACAATTTGAAAAACGACTTTAACTACTTCAGAGATTTCTCATCAAAAATCCTCCACGTGCAGCAATGACAGATTTGCAGATTCTTGGCATTCTAGCTGTCAGTTTGTCCAGATACTCAGGTGACATTTCACCCCACACTTCCTGTAGTACTTGCCATAGATGACTTGTTGGGCACTTTACAGTCTAGCTGATCCCACAAAAGCTCAATGGGTTTATGATCCATAACACTCTTTTCCAATTATCTGTTGTTCAATGTCTGTTTCTTTGCCAACTCTTACCTTTTCTTTTTGTTTTTCTGTTTCAAAAGTGGCTTTTTCTTAGCACTTCCCATATGGGAGACCACAGGGAGATGGCACTGTATGCTTCTTTATCTCTTTAAACTGGCATGTTATCTGACAACACAAAAGCTTTGATAGCAGGGAAGTTTGGCAGTCTGGGAAGTGATGATGTTCACTTTGCTGTTGTTAGTATTATCTGCCATGCACACACAACCAAACGCACACCCTCTTCCTTTGTTTGTACTTGCACTTTTCTTTTTGCTTTTTTCTGTTTTATTATTGTTTCCTTTGTTGTTTTGATTGATTGTCTCAATTTATGGGAAATATGTCTTTGTTTGAAAGTGGCTTAGTGATTAATGCCTGTGCTTAGGACATGGTGAGCTTTGGTGCTCATGTAGGAGATGCCAGATCAAATTTGATCTGTGTTTTGACCAAATCCCAGTCTCTTTCATTCTGGCCTTTGCTGTCTAAGAAATAAGGAGAAGTTGCAAAAAGCCTTTATTTTGTGAACCTACGATAAGGTCAGACAGAATCTGCAGACTTTACCTTTTACTGTGCTGATTGTGTCTGTAAATCTGTGGAATTCTGCAAAATGGATTTATATATGGTAAAATAAACATACTTGAGGACTACACCTTTATTTTTCAAGAATGTACTGAACTCACAAGTCATTTCTTTTCACTTTCTCAGGTTCTATCAGTAGTGAGTCATCACATGTGTCTTCCCCAGTGACCAGTCACATTTCTCCGGTCAGTACGCCTAAGCGGGTTGCCCTGGGTACCAGCCTGGGCCCGCCCACAGGCACCACACCTGTTGTCACCATCGCCCCGACTAAAACAGTCAATGGTTTCTGGCGGGATGAAGGACATCAGGTATGACAGTGGACTTTAAAAGGGCAAAAAAATTTTATCCAAACATTTCTTGACTTGTTAATAAAAACATGTCTTTTTTAATACATATGACATCAACAATGCTTCTGTATTCCTTTATGCAGAACACCCCAGAAATATTTACACCATTGTAAGTGTAAATTAAGAACGCACAGATTTCCCAAACCTTTGCCAGCACAGTTAAACCAAACAAGCGCAATGTTAGCTTTGCAACATGCTAACTCAAACTCTTGTAATCAGTTGTAAACCTGTGTACTGTGTAAATCTCCTGTGTGAAATTTTCCCAATTCTTTTGGAACTGTTCACATTTAAGCAACAAATCTTTGCCATCACTGTTAACCAAACTAGCGTGTCGGTAGCTTAACCACATGCTAATGTTGAACTCTATTGTGAGGCTATTTTCTGTGAGAAATCTTCCCAATTCTTTTGCCTTTCAGTTCCTATTTGAGCAACAAAGTTTTGTCTGCACTGTTAAACCTAACAAGCACATTGTTAACATCAGACTGTATTAGAATCAATTGTGAGTCCAATCAGAGACTATTTAGCAGAGATGGGCCACTTTTTTATGTGAATGGAAGAAATAAGAACACCCAATGGTAGGGGGCCTGGATAGCTCAGCGAGTATTGACGCTGAACACCACCCCTGGAGTCACGAGTTCGAATTCAGGGTGTGCTGAGTGTCTCCAGCCAGGTCTCCTAACCAACCAAATTGGCCCGGTTGCTAGGTAGGGTAGAGTCACATGGGGTAACCTCCTCGTGGTCGCAATTAGTGGTTCTCACTCTCAGTGGGGCGCATGATAATTTGTGCATGGATCGCAGAAAATAGCATGAGCCTCCACATGCTATGAGTCTCTGCGATGTCATCCATAGCGAGCCACGTGATAAGATGCGTGGAATGACTGTCTCAAAAGCGGAGGCAACTGAGACTTGTCCTCCGCCACCCGGATTGAGGTAAGTAACCGTGCCACCACGAGGACCTGCTAAGTAGTGGGAATTGGGCACTCCAAATTAGGAGAAAAGGGGATAAAAAAGAAGGAAAAAAAGAAGAAAAAAAGAATGCCCAATGGTTAGTGGATATAGATAGGAAGTCCCATCTTACAGGTAAAAGAGTCAATCACCTTTTAGAAATACACTGTGTCCACAATTATTAGGCAAGTGAGTATTCTGATCTTTTCATGCACATTTTCCAACTCCAAACCATATAAACTTGAATGGTTGATGGATTCAATCATTTTCAGGTGATATATATTTGTGTAATGAGGGAGGGTGTGGCAAAAGTGACTATCACCTTATATCAAGGTGTGCATAATTATTAGGCAGCTTCAATACCTCAGGTAAAATGGTCCAAAAAGAGATTTAACTGGCACTGAAAAGTAAAAATTGTAAAATGCCTTTCAGACAGATGCAACACTCTTGAAATAGCTAAACTATTGAGGCATGACCACCGGACAATCAAACATTTTGTTGCGAATAGTCAACTAGAGCGCAAAAAAAACCGCATGGAGTAGAAAAGGTGCAAATTAACTGCAAATGTCTGGAGAAGAATTAAACGTGAAGCTGCCAGGAACTCATTATCCTCCAGTGCTACCATATTACAGAACTGCAACCTACCTGGAGTGTCCAGAAGTACAGGGTGTCAAGTGCTCAGAGACATGGCCATGGTCAAGAAGGCTGAAACACGGCCACCAACTGAATGTATTCACAAGTTGAAGCATCAAGATTGGGCAAAGAAATCCATGAAGACAGATTTTTCAAAGGTTTTATGGACAGATGAATTGAGAGTGACTCTTGATGCACCAGTGGAGCCCGTGGCTGGATCACTAATGGACACAGGGCACCACTTCGAGTCAGGTACCAGCAAGGTGGAGGAGGGGTACTGGTATGGGCTGCTATCATTAAGGATGAGGTAGTTGGACCTTTTCAAGTTGAAGATGGACTGAAACTCAATTCTCAAATCTATTGCCAGTTTCTGGGTAGTACTTTCTTCAAGCAGTGGTACAGGAAGAAGTCCTCAGCATTCAAGAAGGCCATGATCTTTTTGCAGGACAATACTCCATCACATGCATCCAAGTACTCCACTGCTTGGCTAGCGAGTAAGGGCCTCAAAATGCCCAACTTGGTCCCCTTCCTCACCTGACTTAAATCCCACTGAGAACTTGTGGGCCCTTCTCAAACATGAGATTTAAAGTGAGGGAAGGCAATACACAATTTTGAACAGTATTTGGGAGGCTGTGGTTGCTGCTTCAGAGAAAGTTGACTGTGAGCAGATCAAGAAACTGACAGACTCATGGATGGAAGGCTCATGGCAGTTATTGAAAAGAAGGGTGGCTATATTGGTCACTGGATATTTTTGAAAGGCCAAAAGTTTCATTTAATTGTCATTTTGTGTTACTTATTTGTTGTGCTTACTCTACAAATTGAGAATAAATAATTGAGTTGGGAGTAATTATTTTTGTAATTTAGTTGTCTAATAATTGTGCACACTTATATATATATTCCCCTGAAAAAGACAAAACTCACTTTTCCTTTGTTAAACATTCAGGTTTGTGGTTCAATAGCATTTTGGATTGACTGAGAGCATTGTGTTTGTTCAACAATAAAATTAATTCTAAGAAATACAATTGGCCTAATAATTGTGCTCACAGTGTATACATCACCTGTCAATCAATTCGAGATTGTGTATGCGGATTAGCTAGAAAAGACAGGAAAATTTATATTTTTAGCGTAATCTGAGGTAGAGAAGAGCAATTCATGATACAAGTGTTGTCACATTTTACTGCTGATTTAAAATATGTTCTTAGATTGTAATCTTGAACAACCATTTTGGAGTTTTCTGCCTTTCCCAATTCAAGTAGATAGGAGCTGCACTTGTTTACATAGAAAATAGCTGACCAAAGATGGCCGCCGAGTGAACCGACTTGCTAAAAAAGACTTTGTCCAATCTCCCATGCGCTTCATATGAGTAGAGCAGTTGAGAGTTGCTGCCTATGTAAAGCGCTCCAAATCAGTCACTGAGAAACATTTCTGTTAAGATGCTGTTTTAGAAGTCAGCTGCCTATGTACACAGTAAACTCTGACTTTACTTTTTCCAATCAATACAAAGATTAATATCTCTATCAGATCTCTTATCGCCCTTCAGTACTGATCGAGTGTGTGAGTAGATGTTTGTGTGGTCAGGGGGGATTGATTGCAGGTTTCCTCACCAAAGCGGGAATGGGGTCCTGATGGGGTCACGGGGTTTAAATTGGTCTGGATTAGTGCAAATAGGCTCATCTGTGGGTGTCCTGCACGTCCATTATTTCGGTTACTCTCAGGTGCGACAGCAAGATCCTGCCAAAGAATGTGTTTGTATGGGTTTGTGTATGGGCGGTTTGTTCAGCTCTTGGTCTGTGTGTGACTCTTTATTTAACACTGCAGTTAGAGGACAGAAGGAGGACAATATACACTTTCCCCTGATCAAACTACCCTCTCTCTGTTTACACAAAGAGTCTTCTGTACCTCTGTCCACAGAGAGAGAGGGAGAGACTGAGAGAGAGATACAGAAGATAGTGAAGCCATGGTACCTCTCATCTTTGTTCTTACTTACCCTTATAAAAAATCTGGAGTTCTTGCAATCTAGCCGCAAACTCGCCACTCATACTTTTTTCATGCAAATGAGCATGTGTTTCACAGCAAAGGTTTGCCAGACGTTTGCAGCTCTTCACCAGTAGTGGTGAACCTGCAGCAAACCTTTGGCAAAAATGGACAATTTGCCGCAAGTTTGTCGCAAATTTGCCATGAGCACCAATGGAGTGGTGGTGGTGTAGTGGTCTAAGCACATGGTGTAGTGGTCTAAGCACATAACTGGTAATCTGGTAATCAGAAGGATGCTGGTTCGAGCCCCAGAGCCACCACCATTGTGTCCTTGAGCAAGGCACTTAATTCCAGGTTGCTCCAGGGGGATTGTCCCTGTAATAAGGGCTCTGTAAGTCGCTTTGGATAAAAGCGTCTGCCAAATGCATAAATGAAAATGAGCACAAACTTGCACATGAAGACACACCATAGACGTCTATTGTTTATACTGTATATAAATTATAATTACTTTAGACCCCTATGACAAACCCCAACTCTATTTCCAATTTTTAAATACAATTTTTAAGATCATAGACTTTTATTGTTTTTATACTGAGCTAATGATATTTTCTTTCCACTAACCTTATCCTCGCACAAACAATTTAAAATTTTTATGTTTTCATTAAGACATTATTTAGGATGTATACTACATTAAACTGTTTTCCTCATGGACACTGTTAGTTGGTCACCACAATGTATGTGATTTCAGGTTTTATTATCCTTGTGGGGACATCTGGGTCTCCAATGTTGGCAAAACCTGACATGACCAGTCAGTTTTAGCTCAATGCTGGGGTCAATTTAGTCCCAAACAATAGCTAGTTAACCCATACACACTTGCAGTTCCATCCACATGCTGTATCTACAGCACCTATTTGTACAGTAAATGTATGTTTATTGTTTGGAAAGCCAAGACACATCAGTCCATTTACGTATTTTCACTTTGCCCACCATTATGTAACACCTTCTACACAAAATCATTATGGCAACAGCATATGTGATGTCTGCTCAGTATTAATTGATGCAATTTTGCTGTGAAGTGACAGTTTTCTAGATACAGCTATGAATTGCATTTAATGATTTTCAAAAAAAAATTAAGTATGTGGTATATAAGTCTAGTTTAAGTCTAGTTTTGCAGAGGGGAAGGGGGTCTGATTTCTTTCTGTAGGCTGTTTTTTTTTTTTTTTTTTTCTGTATTTTTAAATCATCCATTGTAAACATTCCCTATGTATATATCCAGTTTTGGCCTTTCTCAAAAGCTCCAAATTAGCTTTGCATACAAATATAATTTTCGTCTGTGTAAGAATTTATTTTAAAAAAATGCATGCAAAAATGAATAAAATGTATAACGCTAGCAAAGTCATTGCAAGATCCAAGCTTGTTATTGTACATGCAAAATGTCAACATGATGCCACTAACAGTCTTTCCCTTTCAGGCCGATGCAGGGTTGAGAGGGTCCAGTCAAGAGTGTTTGCATTCAGATCGCCCTCTACCAGCTCAGGAGAAGACCTCCCTCACTCTCCCACAATTCCTTGGGGCGGCCCACCCTTTCAGCTTGACCCAGAGTGCTCTAATGCAAGACCCTCGTCTTCAAACTCAGTGAGTATTACTGTAAATAGCACACAAACACTCACTTGCTACAACTGTCTGCAACTTTTTTGGCATATGTTCCCACACAGCTCCATTAATAAAGATCAAGTATGACTTAATTGACATTGAACCAGAAATGCGCTAATATTAATTCATATTAAAGTGCATATCACGTAGCATTATCATTGATTTCATAAAAAGGCCATCATACATAGTTTACTTGATATTATTCAGTTGAGTCAATGATTGAACACTCGCTCAGATCATAAAAGACACTTATTTGTCGCCACCTACTGGAGTATATTTGCAATCTCCAGAAATGTTCACTGAATGAATAAAATGAAAATGAAATCCCCCACCACTTATTTATCTTGTCTAGTTTTGCATTGCCAGTTTGTGTTTACTCATTTTCATGTTTTTGATTCTCTCTCAGCCTGTCTCGGCAGGTACCTCACATGCTGCTAGCAGGGGCTCAGGAGGCGTATCTGCATGATGGGTTTCGTCCGTACGTGTCCTCTGAGGAGTTACGAATGCCTTTACTTCCTTTCGGGCTCAGCCCAGGAGCTGCAGCGGATGCTCTTGTATACCTCCAGTCAGGAAACCTGCCCTACCACTCTCTGGCTTCATACAGGTATACAAATGCATATGTTATGCATTCATGTGTTATGAATTAAGTCAAAAGAGCAAGACAATTCTTGTTTTCCATGATATTTCCTATATCTATATCCCTTTAACGCTGTTTTTTTAAATAGATTTTTATAGTAAACCTCTCTTGGTTTGACCAGCTTTCCCTCTGCTGATGTTTGTCCTTTCACTCTGTATTACATACACAGAATGTTTCTTTGTGTGAATGAATGGGGGCTGAGAGAGCCGAGACAGAAATAGGCTGTAATGTTCATTTCAGAAGGTTTGAGAGTAAAGGTTAATGAATGACTGAGTTATTTATAAAGGCACTCATTAACTGCTGCTCTCTCTCTGTTTTCTATGGACCAGGATGGAAGACTACTACAGTCTGTCTGCCCACCGCTCACCTTACTATCAGCGTCCAGAAGGGGGCACCCTACCATCCCTCCACCGCTCTGCTGTTCACCTGCCCATGCCGAGCGCCTTTTACCCCACCGACATCGCACACCAGTCACTGTCAGCTCTGCACTCTGAGAGGTACAGACACAAACACTAAAATCATAATGTATGTCTTACATGTAATGAGTAATTACAGTGCTTGCAGGGCAGCATTCTATTGACATTCCTCAAAATATAGTTTTTATTTCCTACTCCATCATTTTCTGCAGTTTTTTCAGTCGGAACTTCTTAACATACAGACTCCAATAATCACATATTATGAGAAATATATGTCTAAATGGTCTCAAATCTATTTTCATTTTTATTTACACTAAGCTTAAAGAATATTATGGGTTCAAGGCAAGTTAAGCTCAATTGACAGCGTTTGTGGCATAATGTTGATTAACACAAAGTATTTCGACTCACCCCTTCATTTCTTTAAAAAAAAGCAAAAATCAAGGTTAAAATTAGTCACACACAATGAAAATGAATGGGGTACATTTTTTGGAGGGCTTAAAAGCAGAAATGTGAAGCTTACACTGGCAGCCAAAAGTTTGGAATAATGTTCAGATTTTGCTGTTTCAGGAGGAAATTGGTACTTTAATTCACCAAAGTGGCATTCAACTGATCATAAAGTATATTGAGGACACTACTGATGTAAAAAAAACCATCACTATTTGAAAAAGTAGTTATTGATAAAATCTAGACAGGCCCCTTTTCACTCCAACACCTTATCCTTGAGTAATCATGCTAACTTGATAATTTGGTACTAGAAAATCACTTTATGAAGCTTAACATTGTCTTTGTGTTTGTTTTTGAGTTGCCAGAGTATGCAATAGACTGGCATGTCTAAAGGTCAATATTAGGTCAAAAACTGCAAAAAAGAAGCAGCTTTCTCTAGAAACTCGTCAGTCAATCAATGTTTTGAGGAATGAAAGCTATACAATGCTTGCAAAGATTTCATACAAAGGTGTACAGTACAGTCTTCAAAGACAAAGGACAACTGGCTCTAACAACGACAGAAAGAGATGTGGAAGGCAGATGTACAACTAAACAAGAGGATAAGTACATCAGAGTCTCTAGTTTGAGAAATAGACACCTCACATGTCCTCAGCTGACAGCTTCATTGAATTCTACCCGCTCAACACCAGTTTCATGTACAACAGTAAAGAGAAGACTCGGTGGTGCAGCTTTATGGGAAGAATTACAAAGAAAAAGCCACTTTTGAATCAGAAAAACAAAAAGAAAAAGAAAGAGTGGGCAAAGAAACACAGACATTGAACAACAGATAAATGGAAAAGAGTGTTATGGATCTTAACCCCATTGAGCTTTTGTGGGATCAGCTAGACTGTAAGATGTGTGAGAAGACAAGACTCTATGGCATCTATGGCAAGCGCTACAGGAAGTGTGGGGTGAAATGGAGTATCTGGACAAACTGACATCTTTAATGCCAAAAATCTGCAAATCTGTCATTGCTGCACGTGGAGGATTTTTTGATGAGAAATCTTTGAAGTAGTTTAAGTCGTTTTTCAAATTCTAATAGTAATTTTTCATGTTATTAATGTCCTGACTATACATTGTGATCAGTTGAATACCACATTGGTGAATAAAAGTACCAATTTCTTTCCTTAAGAGCAAAAATCTGTACATTATTCCAAACTTTTGGCCACTAGTGTATAATTTTATAAAAACACTTACATTAATTCTTCTGTTACAAATTATGTAATATTTGAGCTGTAAAGTTGTTTAAAACATAATTTCTACTGTCATTTTATGGTTTGTTGACATTACATCATCATGACAATGGAGTTGTAAAATTGGCTATAACGTTATAACAGAAATTAAAAGTACACTAAAATTATGTTTACTACGCATTTTGTTTACATCTTGTGGCTATACTTTTTAATGTTTACAGTTTGACCTCATTCACTTGCCTCACTGTAACCCAGATTTTTTTATATTTTCCTTTGTTTTCTCCCCTTTTCGGAATGCCCAATTCCCAATGCGTCCTAGTGGTGGCGTAGTGACTCGCCTCAATCCAGGTGGTGGAGGATGAATCTCAGTTGCTTCCACATCTGAGACGTCAATCCGCACATTTTATCATGTGGCTTGTTGAGTGTGTTACCGTGGAGACGTAGCATGTGTGGAGGCTTCACGTTATTCTCCGCAGTATCCACGCACAACTCACCCCACCGAGAGCGAGAACCACATTATAGCAACCACAAGAAGGTTACACCATGTAACTCTACCCTCCCTAGCAACCGGGCCAATTTGGTTGCTTAGGAAACCTGACTGGAGTCACTCAGCACGCCCTGGATTCAAACTCTAAACTCCAGGGGTGGTAGTCAGCATCTTTACTTGCTGAGCTACCCAGGCCCCCAAGATTTCTGCTTTTTTTATAGAAAAGGAGGAACGAGTGTAAATTAATTTTTGTGGTAATCAATATTATGCCACAAATGCTGTTATATTGGAATATTACTTTAAATGCATTTCTATATCTTTCTCATTTGGGAATGAGTGCAGCACTTATTATTAGACTCATTATTGGAGAAGACTTAACCGATGTATATATATATATATATATATATATATATATATATATATATATATATATATATATATATATATATATATATATATATATATATATATATATATATATACATATACTGATTATCATCTATAAAATGATTGTACATATAGCGCATAAAGTTAGTGTTAGACTTATATGACACTGAACCCACATGATTTACTGTTTCTCGCACGGACTCACTGGGTCTCTCTCAGTGGTTTTCCACTGATCTGATCGCATTCCAAATGTGATATTGTGATGTGCCGCAATATATTGAATCGTGACATATGTATCATGTTACGTATCTTGAGGTAGGTGGCGATACCCAGTCCTACATATAGTGCATGCCCATATGCACGTGTCACCTTCACGCACTCAAACAGACACTCGCTGTCTTCCCCAAACACTGTACCAAACATCATCAACACTCCCCTGTGTTCCTGCTGCCTCTAGCTGAGTGTATTCTTCATGTTCCTGCTGAGAGTGTTGCATCTCACACCATTTCTCTGTGTATGTGTGTTTCGACCCTCCACAGGCTGCAGATGGAAGAGAAACTTCGCCAGCAGGGGCGGGAAAGAGAACGAGAGAAAGAGAGGACACGTGAAATTGAACGAGAGAGTAAGTGGGAACAAGAGGTGCACATGGAGAAAGAGCGAGAGCAGGAGAGTGACATTAAGAAAGAGCGGGTGAGAGAGATCCAGGCGGTCAAAGTGATGGAGAAACGCCATCTGAGCCACGAGCCCACCGTAAACCAACACTTGATCTCCCACACTAACTCACAATCATTTACACACCGGCAGCTAATGAAGGACAGAGCCAAGCTGGAGGACAGACTTGCTACTAACAGACCGGGTATGAGAAACTAGGGGTGAGAATCTCCCCGACAATATATAACACAATATAATCGAAATACACCGAAACTAAAATTCTGTCATTATTTACTCACCCTTATGCTGTTCCTAATCTGTATGACTTTTTTCTTTCATGGAACACACAAGGAACATTTTAGTAGAATATCCTTGCTGCTCTTTTCCATATAATGACACTGAGTGGAGACTGGAGCTACAAATGACATAAGAGCTCAAAATTACTTAACGGCACCATGAAAGCCTGATAAAATGTACAATTTGTGCTTTATATTCCAACTCTTCTGAAAACATTTGATAGCTTTGTGTGAAGAACAGACCAAAATGTGTGCAGAAAGAAAGTCATGCAGGTATGGAACTGCATGGGGGTGATTAAATAATGACAGAATTTTAATTTTTGGGTGAACTAGTCTTTTAACATGAATTCAACAATTTGCTATTTGCACTTTAATATTAACGTCAAATAAAATAATAATTGCAATTAAATCAGTGATACTTTGAGTCATTTTTAGGGCAGAACTCGTCAATTACTTTCTTGCGGGGGCCAAATTATCCAAATGAAAATTTGAGAGGGGCCAAAATGTTTTCCATATTTATCTAAGCTAGCACTTTCATTGTAAGTAACACGTTAACATGAAAAACAAAACTAAACACCATTAATAGTGTTTTTTTACATGAAAATAGTTTATATAAAAAGTGTATATCTTTGGTCATGTGACTAGCCACCATTTCTTTAAAGATGTTAAATTTTCTCATCATTTACTCACCCTCATGCTATCCCAGATGTGTATGACTTTCTTTCTTCAGCAGAACACAAACAGTTTTTAAGAAAAATATCTCAGCTCTGTAGGTCCTCACAATGCAAGTGAATGGTGATCAGACCTTTGTAGCTCCAAACATCACATAAAGGTAACATAAAAGTAATCCAAAAGACTCCATAAATGGTTTAATCCATTTCTTCAGAATCAATATATTACGTGTGTGGCAGGGCGGGGCCGGGTCGTGATCATACACACCCGGTCCCGTATCAGGCTAATCAAGCCTCTGAGGTTTAGAGGTCGACTGCAGAGTATCGTGCGGGAGAGAGAGATCGTTTACGGACATGTCCGTCATGTGTGTGTTTATGTTGTCTTTTAAGTTTACTATTAGTTTATTATTACTTTTAAGGTATCCATTGATACCTTTACACTGGTGCCGAGGCCCGGAAAGGAGGAGGCGAGAACTGGCTTGACGATATAAATCATATTTTAATAGTCAACTTAAAAGACAACATAAACATATACATGACGGACATGTCTGTAAACGATCTCTCTCCCGCACGACCCTCTTCAGTCGACCTTTATACCTCAGAGGCTTGATTAGCCTAATACGGGACCGGGTGTGTATGATCACGAACCGGCCCTGCCCTCCGCCCTGCCACAGTGTGGTTAAGAAACAGAACAATATTTAAGAACTTTTTTACTCTAAATCTCCACTTTATCGTTCACGTTCAGACTAAACAGGCACCACATGTGACTTTCAGATGTAAAAGTGAAAGTAGAGATTTATAGTTTCTCACCCACAACTATTATATCGCTTCTTAAGATTTGGATTTAAACACTGGAGTTCAAATTAATGTGATTTTTGAAGCTACAAAGGTCTGATCACCATTCACTTGCATTTTATGGACCTACAGAGCTGAGATATTTTTCTTAAAATCATCATTTGTGTTCTGATGATGAAAGTAAGTCATGCACATATGGGATGACATGAATAAATGGAGAGAATTTTCATTTTTGGGTGAAATATCCCTTTAAAGCCTAACTGGCAATCTGCACTGTAAGCTGCAATGCTTGACATAGAGACATTTCTCTATGTATTTATTTTTTACCTGCAATATCAGTATTGAAGTTGCCCAGCAAGCTCTGCACTCTGACAAATATTAATATGAACATTAAGACAAATCAAATCTCCTCCTATTTGCTACATCTGCATGGGTCTTGATTTGGAGAAACCCTAAGGATGCCATCAACCCATTATATTTGCTGCCAGCTGTTAAACATGGTTAGAGGGTTTAATTGTATGGCAGCAATTATGTTTTTATTAGATCCTTGATATAGATGGGATAGTTCTCTCAAAAATGTAAATTCTGTCATTATTTACTCACTATCTTTCTTCTAAGGAAAACGAAAGGATTTGATTGTCTGAATGTTCTTTTCCACAAAATGAAAGTGAAAGGCGACTGATTCTGTCATGCTCCAACATTGAGACACAAAAAAACAACACTGTAAAAGTACCATAAAATTAGTCTAAATGAATTGTGTGTTTTTTCTGAAGTCAAATATTAGCTAGTGGTTTATATTGTTGAAAGTAATTTCATTTTGGGTATTTTCATTCCTTTCATAAGATATTCACCCAATTTAGTCCAGCCGCTCTATAGTATGTTGAGTAAAATAAGTCGTGATTAATGAAATGTTTTCAGTCCTTCAACTTTGAGAAGGACCTTTACTTACTCTTGCATATTAATCTTGGTATCATCTCTATCTCCAGACAAAACCAAAGAAACGTCACTGCTCAAGCTTCAGTCTGGTCCATATCTATCCTCAGGAGATTCTTCCATCTCAAACACGTCTTCAGGGGTCCAGTTTGGCCCAGGTTCTAGAAAGTCCCACAGGCCCCTGGTTACTCCCATGATGCTCCATGGGCAGGAAGAAGACGATAGATCGCTGGCGAGACAGAGAGTTCCAAAGATGGAGAAAGTGGATAGACAAGGTCAGGCATCATTCGAAAATCAACACCAAGTTCAAGGGAAGCACCTAGATCTCAGTCGAGCCACAAAACCAACAGAACCACAAAGGGATATGCAGAGGTGAGTGTTCAGGGCTCAGGGGCGGTGCCAGAGATTTTGCCTGCAGGTGCTATGAGGGTGCATCATTCTTAAAAGGGAGTGCTAATTTCCTGACACAACTAGATCTCTAAACAACCCGACACCATACGCATCATTGCATCACGAATCACGACTTCAACATTTTTCTCCAAGAACTAAAAACGCTGTTTTAACTGTTTCTTTGCAACTTCTGGGTTGAACTGGCTTATAACATGAAGCGACTCAAAAAAATGACCACAGATTGACATTTCATCACCCTCCTTATACTCCCTATGTTCTCGCTGTGCAATTCCTTGGCATGTAGTGTAGCGTAAGCTCTAAATAACTGCCTTCATGTACTGCATATTCTGTTGTACCTTTGCTGAATGTCCCTTATCCTGCAAGTTTGCTATCTTTGATTCTTTGGACTGTTTGAATTCACTCCATGCCACAATAGCATTCTTGCGTTCTGCAGTTTCACTGTGAGATTGTAGTGTCTTTGTAGCTTTCTGCCAATTATGAAAGCCAATGAAGGTTAGTGCTGGTTCACATTGGTATCTCTGTGCATGTTTAAAAAAATGCCTGCATGTAAAGCAAAACACTTTGTCCTCTGAAACGGAATACTCCAACCAAGAATGCTGTTCGTACCTGCCTTTGTTGAAACATCTTTGCTGTGGCCCAAATGTTCTAGCAGGATATTTTTGAAGCATAGGGCATTGCAGGCCTTTCTCCAGAGTTTGACTAATATCTGCCAGTCCTGGCGGTGCAGCGATGACGCTAATTGAAGAGGTTGCTAGATGCTCTACAAATTCACACTCTGTATCACTACTTTCAAGATTAGGTCTATTTGAAATTGTGCTGACATACGTATGTTGGTCGTGTGGATATTTTACCAGAACCCTTTTAGCGGCCCCATAGACATTCTATGGCGATAGACTGGCGAGGTGACGAGGCGTTTTTTTTTTTTTTATGTATGTCTATGGAGGAGATGCTTTAGTGTGCTGAACATACTGCTTTATTGAGGTCACAGCTCATCATCACTTAATAGTCTTCAGCCTGTTTAACACTAAACTATGTGGGTACTATGAAATTTTAGGGGGTGCTGTGGGAGTGCTGAGTCTATTCATGAAGGTGCTTCAGCACTGGCTAGTGCCTCCTCTGGCGCCGCCTCTATAAGGGCCTTGCCTAACAAAGGCAGCTCGTTTATGAGAGGCGAATCGGAGAGTGACCCTTTTACCTAGAAAGCAATGCAAATTGATCGCCGTTAAGACATTCACGCCTTTACAGTAGGTGGCGCTAATCGACAAGCAATTGTACTCTAGGAGGGTAAGCGGCTCAAAGCACTTTTTAGCTGGTCTGCCCTCAGCCTAGCATGGATGAGAAGAAGTAGTTTGCAAACGACAAGCAAACGAGTTCTCTAAAGCGCAGATCATGAAAAGAAAACAGATTTCTTTACAAGCTGCAGCAGCGATGATGAGTTTGTTGTTGATTTGCTCAAAGAGAAAGAAAACATTTGAGACACTTTAACAAACGATTTCAGTTCACTTGCTGGACGAGTTGACTGGCAGTGTTATCATGTTCACAGTCTGAGGGGTGATTAGAAAGAATCGAGTGTAAAAACTAATATATTAACAGTTAAAACATGTTATCATTTATAATAATAGTTATTATATGCCGCTTCCGCATACTGTACTGTTATAAATCACTGCATAATGCACACACATATAATGTTGTCAATTGGAACAATACTGATTGTATCTTATTTCCATGTATATCTACATTACTTTTGCTTAAAAATTAAACGTGACTTTTAAACACAAAACTCATCTTCAGTCTGACCCATTATTAGATACTTTAATACTGCTAATGGCCCCAACCCTGGAGTCACGAGTTCAAATCCATGGCATGCTGAGTGACTCCTGTCAGGCCTCCTAAGCAACCAAATTGGCCTGGTTGTTAGGGAGGGTAGAGTCACATGGGTTAACCTCCTCATGGTCGCTATAATGTGGTTCTCGCTCTCGGTGGGGCACGTGGTGAGTTGTGTGTGGATGCCGTGGAGAATAGCGTGAAGCCTCCACACACGCTATGTCTCCGTGGCAACGCGCTCAACAAACAATGTGATAAGATGCACGGATTTCTCAGACACGGAGGCAACTGAGATTCATCCTTCACCACCCAGACTGAGGTGAGTCACTACGCCACCACAAGGACGTAGAGCGCATTGGGAATTGGGCATTTCAAATTGGGAAGAAAATCACAATTTCACAAAAAAAAATCACAAAAAAGTGGAGAAAATCCAAAAAATTTAATAATAAATACTGCTAATGGTTACACAGGTATTAACAATTTAAAGGTGCATTATGTAATATATTTACTGTAATAAAGCATAAATTATCATAATATGTTATCAGAGATTTAGGAAATATGCTAAGTTGAAATGTTGGCTTCTCCGAAAGCAATGCTACAGCCAGTATATTCTACTTTGAAATGTCTGTTCCGGGCGGGAATTTTTGTTTGTGTTTTGCCCTGTGTGATCCTGCCCACTGCCCATTTCCCTATAGTATTTCAACACCCCGGTTTACCAGATCTGAAACAAGTTAGCGGGCAAACACAGCACACTGCAGCCATGGAAGCCAGCAATACATCTAGCTAACATTGACAGAGTTATAAAAAATCCAATTAAAACAATAAAAACATTGCAAATGTATAAATAAGCTGATGCCATTGTCAGTTTGCTCATTCCTGTTGTGTGTCCACAACCTGGAAATCCACGTGAACTTGGGGATTTCCAGGTTTTTCTCCCCAATTTGACATGCCTGTTTCACAATGCGTTCTAGGCCCTCGTGGTGGCGTAGTGACTCGCCTCAATCCGGATGGTGGAGGATGAATCTCAGTTGCCTCTACAGCTGAGACAGTCAATCCGCGCATTTTATCACGTGGCTTGTTGAGCGCGTTATTGCGGAGACTTAGCAGGTGTGGAGGCTTCACGCTATTCTTTGCGGCCTCCATGCCAAATTCACCACGCGGCCCTCCGAGAGCGAGAACCACATTATAGAGACCATGAGGATGTTAACCCAACGTTACTCTACCCACCCTAGCAACCGGCCAATTGGTTGCTTAGGAAGCCTGACTGGATGGTGTGGTAGTCAACGTCTTTACTTGCTGAGCTACACAGGTTCCTCCAAAACCACGTTTTTGGTATTCAAAAGCACACAGAGTACACAGCCATAGTAATTCAATTATTTGTATTTGGTGAAGAAAAAAACATGAGATCTGCAAAGTTCTTTATTTAAAAAGTGATACAAAGGCAAAGATGCCACAATATACAGTATATGTTATATATATAAGAGATATAAGAGAACTCACGTTAGATTAAATGCAAAGGTAAAAATGCAGCTGTCTGATGCAATATGACAATCAACATAAGACCAGATTTGAAAGGGGGTGCAAAGAAGTAATGCAGCAATTTAATTTACATATTAAGTGAACCCATATGAGAAAATTTGTTTCAGTTTTTAAAAGCTTCACTTAGTTTGCTTCGAATGTTCGCTCCAGGCGACAATGGCACATCAGGAATACATTGTTTTGAGTCAAAATGTTGATTGCATTGAGAAATCACGTTTGGTGGGCAAATTACTTTAAAGGGATAGTTCAACCAAAGTTACAATTCTGTCATCGTTTACTCACCCTAGTGCAATTTCAAACCCGTAAAATTCTTTCTACAATGGAACACACAAGCAAAAAGGAAATATTTTGCTATTAACTCTGAAAAGAAATCAAATGATTGAACTCCTGCAAACAGCACACAAATCAAATATGTCGACTACATCAATTACATCAATCCTCATTGGTTCTTATGTCATGATGTTTGGTCGCAAGACAAAACAAATGAGGTTTGACATTATTTACATAAATGCCATATTTAAATTGTATGCCGTATACAAGAATTTAGCAGTGATTTCATTTGAGGGTAAACAAGGATTTAATTTCGGTCTGTTTACAGAAAGTGATCATATGGCTTCAAAAGACTTGGAATATAGTGCAAGAGTCATATCTACTATTTTTTCTGTGGTTTTATGGTTTTCTATGTTCTTATTTGAGCTAGACCAAAGTCTTTTGTGTTCCACTGAAGAAATTAAGTCATATGGGTTTGGACCACATGACAGTATTGTCCTTGTTGGGTGATTTATTAATGAATACACTTTTTCCTTTTCTGTAGGTACAATGCACACCATAAGGACGTGGGTGTCAGAGACCTGCCTCAACCCTTGAGAGCACCGCCTCCTCTCATATCCCCTAAATTGCTGCCCCGAGACCACCACTCATCCTCTCCCACTCCCAGCACTCTTTGGAACCCTGTTTCCCTCCTCAACACCCCATCTGATCGACCTCTATCTCATATACATCCTTTCTCAGGCCACACCAGATCAAAAACATCTGAAGTTGAAGCCAGGCAGCAAAGTTGTACTGAAAAGCCCTCCTCCATGTGGGTGAACTCCCTTCTTGAGTCTGATAAATACCAGGCAGAGATGGATAAGTCCACCAGGAGCTTTCTGAGCCAACAGAGGGCATTTTTCTCTCAATCTGGAACTGGAGAAAATAGGCAAATCCAAAGGCCAGGCATTCAGGTGCCAGCTCCAGAGAGGTCAGACCCCATGATAGTCTACGATCAGGCTCTGCAACAGGACAGGAGGCTGGTCAGCAAGCTGGACCTGGAGGAAAAGAAACGCAAGGAAGCCAGAGAGAAAGGTGTGCTATTAAAAGTAGAAAAGGAGAATATTAAAAAAGAGCTGAATTTTTTGTTGCCTGTACAGGGTACAATACAAGTGGAGTACCACAGAAAATACTGTAATTTTTACCTGTGTGTGTGTGTGGTGTGTGTGTGTGTGTGTGTGTGTGTGGTTCCAGATTTTTTAATTGAAAAATGTTGAATTCCAAAATCCATTCATCCTTGTTTTAACGTCTATAATCTTCTGCCTGTTTCAGGTTACTATTATGAATTAGATGACTCTTATGATGAGAACGATGAGGAGGATGTCCGAGCCCATCTGAGAAGAGTTGCTCAACGACCTCCTCTCAAACTAGATACATCTAAAGAGGTACAAAATTAATCAATACATCATTGTTCATTACCTTCCTAAAGACTATAGAAGGCCAAATTATCTTTTAATGTTCCCACTCATCATAATTCAATTTTTACTAGTAAGAATTCCAGTTAGAAAGCTCTCTAACAAAATGTGTACTTGTTAAAATTCCAATTAATGAGCTCTACGATTGAAATGGGTCACATGACGCTATGTGAGGGTAGGTCGCTTGAAGGCTAGCTCCACTTAAACTTTGCTACAATTATCCTTTTAAGCAATATTAACCAGTGAGAATTGTAATAGTTGTGCCCAACTGTGCTGGGAGGGTAGGATGTTGAAACATTTTGAAATCGACATGCTGCGTGGACATTAAAAAGCACTTACACTCTCACGCGTCGGACACATTGCAGGATCAAGATGGCAGAGGTCCGGTCGATAGTGACAGCAGCCAGCTTCATGACGTAGGTCAGGATATCTCAAACATTTATTCAGTACTAACGAAAATCTCGACCAACATGGAGGGTGAAAGAGAGCTACAGGCTAACCCGACTGCTACCAAGGCTTATGTGGAACAGGTGTGAAAAACTAGAGGATATGGAAAATTGGAGAAGACGTAATAATGTTTATTTAGTTGGAATCCCCGAGTGAAAGGAAGGTCAAGATATGGTGCATTATTATAAGGACTTATTACGAATTTAATGGACACAGCAGGCCACAGAGCTCTTGGTCAGCTTTCCGCGATGGGTGACAGACCCCCAGCTTGGGGGGGTGGGTTAATTTATATAACTCATTACAGATTTTTTGGATGAAATCAATAAAAATCTTAATGACAAAAAAGACACATTCATACACCAATGGTGGCAGAGCTGCTAGCCTACAATTGGGAGCAATTTGGGGTTCAGTGTCTTGCCCAAGGACACTTCGGCATGTGGAGTCATGTGGGCCGGGATTCAAACCACCAACCCTGCGATTAGTGGCCGACCCGCTCTACCAACTGAGCCACAGCCGCCAACAACTTTGGCGAACTGCATGTTAGTTATCTGTGGATTTTAAAAGATTTTAATGGTTTTTTAAACACAGACACACACAGTCCTCAACACTTGGTACACAAAACACAACAAAATTGGTAAATATGACTTTACTTGGTCATTCATGTGCATGTAACTCGTAATTATGACATTTCTGACTCCACTTGACAGCATCAAAAACCTGGCAGCAGTCAAATAATGCAACTGCATTAATTATTCATGCCAGGGTCCATGCTGGAAACACCAGCTCCCTGCAAAAGCCAGCTAGTGAGTTCTGCGGCCATCACAAATATCAAACTTCATCAACAACATCACTTCATTAGCATCTTTGCATGTTTATGTTTGCAGAAGATGGAGTTTCTGGGTTTGTTTGGACTGAGCACTGTCTCTAAGTGTGATGAGCTGCTGGAGATGAAGAGGAAGAAAAGGAAGAAAATGATGCAGGAGAGAGTCCCTTCACCTACAACAGTGCAGAACAAACGGAAGACTCCTCCTCCTCCTCAGCCTCCTCTCACCACACGCTACACCCCAGAGGAGATGGACAACACTGCTGAACTGGAGGACAAGAAGCATTTCCTCAGTATCTTCAGTCTGGACCATGTCAGTCTGGAGAAAAGAAAAAGTGCGTACACACAGTCATACACCAAGGAAAATTATTTAAAATGTTGTTACAAATGCACATTACTATTTTTATTCTCTAAAAGTAAAAGTCTATATAATAATTTTGTTTTACTACAGAAAACGAGAAGATCATGGACTTGTTGGAAGCTATCAAACAAAAAAACATAAATCTGGACACCCTCAGAGATGCCTCAGACACAACCTGCTCCAGTCCGTCTACTTCAGTGTCCGGTGGGAACAGTGAATTAAGACTTAGTACTGCTAAAATGATGTACTGGGTACCACAAAAATTGAAAGGGATCATATCTTTTTTTCCCCTGTCCACTCATAATGTTAGTCAAGCTTTCTGACACCAAAAATAGTCATAACGATTTGAAATAGTCATAATGCAAATTGAAATGATCATTTTCCACCCTCTCTCTGACCTTTGAAATTATTCAGGCTGTTACATATGTAAATGATCTCTGTTATGGCTAGCTTGCATTACATCGTGACAGGTTCAGAAAACTTTCCATGCAGAAATATGACGCTCAGACACTTGAGATCCAACTGAAATGATTACATAGCTTCATCCTTCTGATGGATGTGCAGAGTTGTAGGTGCTACACACAGACGATCACAAAATGTGGCTAATCTTTGTTTGATTTTTACAGCTTAGATACAATAGATGTGCTTGATTGGGTAGGAAGTTTTGTTTTTTGAAAGTTACAGTTTGTTTACACAGTAAATCAAACTCTTATTTTAAAAGATCAAGGAAATGCTTTTTTTCTTGCTGATATGATCCCTTTAACATGATGCAGTATATTATCAAATATCCATTTTGTTATAGTTTGCACTTGTTTCTGACACCTGTGCTGCTCTTTCATCATACAGCTGTCTCACAACTCAATCAGTCAGTCAGTAATGATCACCATGAACCCCTCAATCCCTCCCTCGAAAATCCTCAACCTCTAGACCTCCCACCACTGGCTCCTCTCCACACCCAAGGCCAATCCAAAGAGGCTTCTCCCATCAGAGGGACACCCAGCCTGAAGGCCAGTGCTCAGCTACCCCTAACCAGACCCAAGGATCGCCCACCCGGGCTGAACGGATTAAACGGCAGACACAAAGTCTGGGAGAATATAAACCCTGAGGAGTTTGCTCAACACTTCCATCAGTCTGTACTGCAGTCTACCCAAACAACTCAACATAAACAAAAAGGTGACTTGTTATTCTTTTGGTGATGCTCAGATTTTAGTAGAGGTAGACTTGTACTCGGTTTGACCGAGTACTCACACATTTCTACTTCAAGGAATATTCTGGATTCAGTACAAGTTAAGCTCAATCGACATCATTTGTGCAATAATGTTGATTACCACAAAAGTTAATTTAGACTCGTCTCTCCTTTAAAAATAAAAGCAAAAATCAAGATTACAGTGAGACACTTACAATGGAAGTTAATGGGGCCAATTTTTTGCACATTAAAATACTCACTTTTCCAAAAGTATAGCCACAATACTTTAACAATATGCGTGTAAACTTGATTTTTAGTGTGATAAAACTGCCGATAAATGCGGCCATTTATTCTCAAGTGAGAAACGTATCGCAGTATATTTGAGAATAACAGTTTTAGCACAAACAAAGATGAATTTACATTTGTGACCATGTAGATAGCTAAACAATTTTGTATAAACAAAATGGCATAAATGTAGTAATATTACTGTGGCCGAGTGAAGACAGCGTGGAGCGAGGCCAGGATGGACACCTGGGGATAATTATTTCTCACAGCTGTTGGCGATTACAGTTTTAGTGGACGATAGATAAAGTCGTAGCCAGAGCCACAATGGCGCAATAGAGATGCACACAAAGCTGTCTGTCTGTGTGTCTGTGTTGAGGTTATGCTGAAAGCACCGTTATGTGTGACACTGAAAAGTGTGTGTGTTAATAAATGTCTTAAGTTTGGATGTTTACCCGGCTCCCGCTTCCTCCTTCCTCCTTCATAAGAAAGGCAAAGGTCTGCCACAAATACATATAATAATAATAATGATTATTGCTAATACATTAAAATATATTCGCAATATACTGTATATATATTATATAATAATAAGATACAATTACTTTCATATTTGTAATAGTTACAAAAATGTATCTGCATATTACTTACCGTTGATCTCAACATTTGAGAAATTTTGCGCAGTCAGGAGGTGCAGCGTTAAACATTTGTTTTGTGTTTTCCAGTAGGTACCACTTTAGGAGCGAATAAGCAGTTTGACACATCTAAGTATCACCCTCCTGACCTACAAAGTGCAGTAAACAAGGTCCCTCATGTAGAGCCCAATGGCCACTTCTCCCGTATCTCACCCTACCGAGAATCTCCAGGGGTGAGGCATGAGCTTTCAGCTGGGGAGGACATCATTGAGGGTGAAGATGGTGCTGATGAGACATTCAGTTCAAGATGGAAAGGGATTGAGTCAATATTTGAGGCATATCAGGAGTACATAGAGGGTGAGGTTACAGCACTTTACATTCTTTGGATAGATAAGTGAACATGATGGACTTTAAATATGCATATGTGAAGAACTAAAGAAAAGAAAACAATTCAGTTAAATTCCAAAAGAACTGAACTGGATCGATGCTACATGAACACAACCATTGTTTTTGTTGTTTTTTACCCTATCTAAAACCATCAATTATAGATAGTTTATACGTAATGTATGACATTGTGTTCTAATTAATAACTTTGTGATCAAAGTTTATTACTCAACCTTTCTCTCTCTCTCTCTCTCTCTCTCTCTCTCTCTCTCTCTCTCTCTCTGTCTCAGAGAGAAGTGTAGAGCATCAGGTCCTTCATAGTGAGTGTAGACGTCTTGAGACACAGCATTACAATCTCACTCTCACAGCTGAGCAGCTTTCTCAGAGCATGAGGGTAAGAGTATGACTCTACAGTGTTGATGACTGGTGATATTGGCAAAAACTATGATAACTGTGCCTGATTGACTGATTAACAGAAGTGTTAGGATCCTATGATTCAGCTTCAAAATCTACATTTTCTGTGGATTTGATTTAATTTTGAGCATGTATAATGCAAAATAAGTGTTTATTTAATTTAATCGATTCGATGATTCTATTTTATTTTACAAGATTATATACAAGCATATTGGACACATATTGGCCATATATATTTCTTCTATTTTTAGTTGGGCTGTTGATTTAATGCGTTAATTTTGTGCAATTAATTATTTTCAAATAATTCCGCAAAAAAAGAAGAAACAAAAATTAATTAATTATGCCTCCTGACCCATACATAAATTGCGTAATAAAAGTACATATTATCCTAATATCGGAGCAAATCAGGCTTTAAGTACGGTACTGTAACACAGTTAAAGGATGGGCAAGGAGGAGGCGAGAACCGGCTTGTCAATATAAATAATATTTAATGAAGCTCAAAACACACAAACATAAACACATGACGGACATGCCCGTAATTCTCTCTCTCTCGAACCATCGTCACCGGCCGCCTTTATTCCGACCCGGCCCCGCCCCCTCCACTCCACAGGTACACATAGTTTTTATGGGCCGCGTCAGCAGGGGGCAGTCAGCTTCAACAAACCTCACAAGCAGTGTGGCCACAGAATGAGAACCAGAGCGCGATCTTGAAAGCTGGACAAAGCATAACAGAATGCAGGGGTCCCTAGACAATATGTTCCTAGTTTCAACTACATTTAACTTGTCACAGCATCCTTAAAATATAATGTTTATGGTGATGATTACCAATAAGACACTCCAAAAGACGCACATGAACATAGACAGACAATTAAAAATGGCGCCAAATTTCATTTGAATGCAAGAATACGTAGTGTGAGAACATGACAGATTGATGAACTCAATTGTAAAATGGATTGCTGTTTACTTTAAGGCTTGTTCAATGAGATGGGAATAAAACAAGAAATATATTGACTTATAAAGGCACTTTTTGTATTGTCAAATCAATGCTTGTTATAATTCTTTCAAATTTGCCATAATAATGCAACTTATTTTAATTATTATTTATTGTTTATTTTGAATTTTATTTTGGGTCCTTTGTCAGCAAATAATGATATGCAGTTAATTTGATTAATTAATTGGCATGTCATGTAACTAATTCAGTTAAAAACTAATCCCATTTGATTGATTGACTTCCCTTTTTTGTTTTGTTTGTTTTTTGTGAATTTTGTGCAAAGAAAGGGCTTATTTCAATTGAACAATTTTGTGCAAATCTTATTAAACTTGATAAAATTTTTATTCCACACAGTATATCAGCATTACAGTATATCGTTCATCTGCCACCCTGCTCTCTAGTTATCAGTAGTGACCATTTAAAATCATATTTCAGTCAACCAATACTGTACAGTGTATAGTATATAGTACTCCTCTCTTTTTCCTCATATTAGGAGCTCTTGGTACAAAAGCACAATCTGGCAGTCAAGAGAGATCATATGCAGGCCGAACTGGAGCACTTGAAGGAATGTTTGGCACTGCCACTGTTACACTGGCACAGAGAGTACTACAAGAGGCCTTCGCCGAGGTGACCTTACTCACTCTTTTAAAGTGAATACACCTCACTCCATCTGAACCTGAAGACTGCAATATACTGAGCACTGCGGTAGAATCTGAAGAAATCAATGTGGCCTCATTTTACGAGATCTTCAATGACTTAATGTTTGATTTCAGCTTTGGGCATGAGGAAGATAAGACAAAGCCATTGGCCACATTCTGGTGCCAATGTCTGATGCCTCACTGTGACATTCTGCACTACAAACCCTACCACTATATACAGAATATAACCCTGAACAAAACAAATATTTACAGCTATCTAAAGACTATGATATATATATCCAGTGCTTGACATACATTATATGGACTAAATCTAATGGAGGATATTTAAAAGACTAATGTCAAGAGGTGCAGAAAAACAATCCAGAGATGGCTAGAGATGAATACACATTTGAATTAGCTGTTTTGCCTGCAAAAAGCTCTGAGAATGCACTTCAAACTTATTAAGGCGTCTCATGCCCAATGGGTACACCACTGTTGGACTAAGGGAGGGAAGACATGCTCAAAAATGTTTAGTTAAATATATTATTATATTTATACCATTTTATTATTATGTAAAATATTGTCAAAATCATATTTTATATGCTTTCATTATTAATGATTAATTATAAAAGGCCTGTAATTTGAAATATAAACATTTGAATGTTTTGACAGGAAACTGCTGGTCAGAATGTGGAAAACATGAGGGTAATTTTAGAGTCCTCTTTTAAAAACCTAATAGGTCTGCAAGATGATCATTGATAGATATTTGGGGAACACATTGATTTTGTTGTAGATTTATAAATTGTGTAAGAATGTCTTGAAAGTGATTATGTTGTCTTTTAAAGGTGCACTTATTTTGCATTTTTATGTTGCGCTGACATCTAGTGGCATAGAGTCAGCATCACATTTTAAAACAATTTCTCAGTTACTGATGCCAAGTTGTAAATGTGCTATTAACAAGCTGCCACGGTTATGTTATTTTGTCAATGAAAGCATCCAGTGACAGAGGATTATTGAGCTAAAGCATGTAATATTCAACATGGTGGCACTCATGAATATGCACCCAGCACCACATGTAGAATAAATCAACTTTATCTCTGTAGTTAATATTGCAAGTAAATAATATTTAAAACAAGAATTAAGTATGGAAATAGGTTTTTGTAGGAAATGGAAATGAACTTGAACAGCCATTAATGGTTGTTCCAAAAAAAAAATGAAATGTTTTTAGTTGTAATTTTTTGTGAAATGAAAAATAAGTTAATATATTACTTAAATAAATAAAAAAATATTTATAGATACATTGATGTAATTCCTGGAAAAAATGAGTAATGTCTTGCCATATTTTCTCTATGAACGAGCAAAGTTTGTGGACGTAATGGTTATGATTCATCCACAAGGGTAACAAGATCTTTCAGATGTTGTTTGACCATGTTGCAATACAACAAAATAAACAAAACACATTAATTTACATTCTGTCTCTTTTCATTTTTAAATCAAACATCCAATTGCCAGATCCTATTTCTGGAGGTTGAGACCCCCTATTTGTCTTTATTTGTTTATTTAATTTGTTAAAACACACTAAATACATTCATTATACATATGAAGATACATTGTAGTTACAGTACACTGTAACATCTACTTCAGCTAGCAGATTCACAGAACAGAGAATACAAATATTCTTAACTTCAATTTTCCTCTTATTTAATCATTTAAAGGGATAGTTCAACTACAAATGAAAATTCTCTCATTTACTCACATTCATGCTATCCTAGATGTGTATGACTTTATTTCTGATGCAGAACACAAATTAAGATTTTTAGAAGAATATTTCAGCTCTGTAGGTCCATACAATGCAACTGAATGGTGGCCAAAACTTTGAAGCTCAAAAAAGCACAAACAGGCAGCATAAAAGTAATCCACATGACTCCAGTGATTAAATCCATGTCTTCTAAAGTAATATGATAGCTATCTTTGAAAAACAGATTCATATTTATGTCCTTTTTAATATATATATATATATATATATATATATATATATATATATATATATATATATATATATATATATATATATATATATATATGGCTTTGAACAGCCTCGACCAGTAGGTGGTAATATGCACAAAGAATGTAAATCACAAAAAAAAAAAAAGAAGAATGTGGCAATGAAAGCAAAAGTGCAGATATATAGTAAAAAAGGACTTAAAAGGGGCCTGGGTAGCTCAGTGATTATTGATGCTGACTACCACCCCTGGAGTCGCGAGTTCCAGGGTGTGCTGAGTGACTCCAGCCAGGCCTCCAAAGCAACCAAATTGCTAGGGAGGGTAGAGTCACATGGGGTAACCTCCTCGTGGTCGCAATTAGGGGTTCTCGCTCTCAAAGGGGCGCGTGGCAAGTCGTGTGTGGATCGCAGAGAGTAGCAATGAGCCTCCACATGCTGTGAGTCTCCATGGTGTCATGCACAGCGAGCCACGTGATAAAATGCGCGCATTGACTGTCTCTTATCCTGAGACTTATCCACCACCACCTGGATTAAGCTGAGTAACTGCGCCACCACGAGGCCCTACTAAGTAGTGGGAATTTGGATTTTCCAAATTGGGAGAAAAGAGGATATAAATAAATAAAATAAAAAGCACTTATCCGAAATACTGATCTGTTTCTCAATCACATTTATCATATCACTTCTAAAGACATGGATTAAACCACTGTAGTCATGTTCACCATTCACTTACATTGTATGGACCAACAGAGCCAAAATATTCTTCTAAAAGTCTTCATTTGTTTTCTACAAAAGTAAGAAAGTGATACACATCTGGGATGGCATGAGGGTGAGAGAATACAGATTTTTGGGTGAGCTATTCCTTTAAGAAAAAAGTTAGGAATATTTTGTATTCATGAAAAGACTGTCGCACCTCTTAAGAACTTTCTGAATATTTTACTAAAGATTTTCGTGAGTCCGGCTCCAGATCAAGTAAATAGCTCCTCAAGGCAACAACTGCACATTTTCACTTTTTGCTATGTACCTTCTTCACAATTTTTTGTGAAGTCTGCACTCGATTATAATGTCCCAGTAGCCTTTTTTCCTCTAAGCTGTTTCTTCAACATTGCCTGCACTAGTTTCAGTCAAGTCTCCCCAGCCTTCTTCTTCTGGTTCAGCAAGTCATTCCGGTCCTTTATGGTCCACATTCTCTGGGGAAACACCGCCTTTGATGGAACTACAATTTCCACCCAAAGGTTCATGTAGTTTGCAATAGTGACAGTGTACTCAATGAAAGTCTCAGTCTGTTTACTCAAGGATCAGAGTACAAACCCTTCTTTATCTCTTTTAGTTTGGTTCCTAAAAATCATCAAAAGCATGTACAACAGGGCTAGTCAACTGGGGGCCCGCGGGCCAAATCCGGCCCCCGATCATCTTTTTCTGGCCCTCCAACTGATTTTTGATAAAATTGTCTCGCCGTCTGCGGTGAGGTTTTCAGCACTCAATGGCACGTACAACAGCATTCAGCCATCAGTAGTTGTCCAGACCGGAGCCCGTGTATAACTTTTCTGGTGATAGTTTAGTTACACTGTTTTGCTAAACATGGATCACACCATTTAGGTGAGCATTTGATAACATCTTTTTCAATAAAATGTATTTATGTAAATTGCTTAGTTGTGTGGAGTGCCGTCAAATCTACAGATGTCAAAAATGTTCACCGCAGAGGTGAAAGAAATGTTGTCAGCACATATGCACATAAGGCAACAAAAGAGAAATCGAATTTGAAAACTGAACGATCAAAGAAAATGCGCTAAAAAGTTTGCTTTTATTCATTATTATTTAAGTGTCATCTGTGCAGGGTCTCGTCAAAAAGTGATCATGTGGAACTGATCCTGCAAATATTCTGATTATACTTGGATCTATACAGCTGTTATTATCTGCAGGACAATTTTCCCCCTCACTGAATAGAATGATAGTTATAGAGAAAATGGCATTTCTATATGGCCATTGTTTTCATATGTGGGTTGAATTTGTGAGAGGGCATGTCTAAATGTTTCTCCTCAGTTTTAATAATTTCTTAAAAAAATTAGGCACCGAGTATAAGTCATGTTTGTTCTTCAGCCAGACCTTATGAATTAATTTATGGCCAGACCTTAAAAATTTTTAATTCAGTATACAGTTTACCGTGTGACTATTATATTATAATAAATGCACAGTATTAAGAGTGTTTTAAGTAACTTTACGTGCAATGAAAGTGCTAGTTAAGATGAATACGGAACAAATATTGGCTCCCACCAAGTTTTCATCTGTATAATCTGGCCCCTTCAAAAAAGTAGTTAAAGAGCCCTAATGTACAGCATAAGGGAAAGCATAGATTTTAAAAAACCATCATTAGTCATCATTTGTTATTTTTCAAGTTTTTCACGTTTAATCATCTTTTGGCTGTTTTGCCATTCTCGTAAAAAGTCCCAGTGTGATAAATGACTAATAGCATTTAAAAGTACAAATATGCAATGTTGTCATGGAATATAGCTAGTTAAAATAGGTTAAGATGAAGCATGTCACAATGCACTCACTGCTTGACATGTCATGCCATTACGAAACCAGCAGATGGCGGTAATCATGCACATAATCGCATATTTTTAGTCTTATGTTAATCATGTATTAATCCATGGAACATTACACAAAAAACTGCAATGGCTTGTTTATTCAACCCATTTAAAATCTATACTGTGTTTGATACACTCACAGACCATACTGTTAACTAGGGGCCGTTCACACCGAACACGTCCTCGCGCAAAAAAAAAAAAAAAAAGTAAGGCTATGCAGCGCCAGGAGACGCGTCCTTGACAGATTACATTTTTAACATGGCTCAGGGTTAAACAATCAAACAAAAAACCTGAAATTAAATAGAAAGGACAATAATTAAAACCAGCGTGCGTTAACGTAGAAAGTAGCTATTCTGTGTGAACGGCCCCTAACAGATGACGTTTACACACCATGCGTTCTTGCGTTCCATCTGCGTCAGGGCGACGTCTTTGGTTGTTGAGTCGCGTTTTTAAAGACTGCGTTTCAAATATTTTTTTTTAACCTTTTAAAACTTTTAAAGACGCGTTACGACACCGCTGCGTTCTGTTCTGTTGCGCTCCGTCCAGCTGTTCTGATCTTTTTCGAAACGCTTAGGCCTACCTGTTCACTGAAACGCGCAGATGAGCAGCTTGTAAATCACATGACCCTCTCTTTTCCCAATACAAGTTTTCTAGGCGACAGTCTCTGTTTAATTAACCCGTGCTCACCTTCAGAGTTTAAATGTATCTGGTCAGCGAAAGTATGGCATGAGCTTCTGGCAACATCGTCAATCTCATTTTCACGTTTAAAGTGTTTTTTTTTTGTTGTTGTTTTTTGTCACTTTCACGAAATAAACTGCACCTTTTCATGAAAGGATTTACAGAGAGTTGCGATGGGGCGGAGCCATTTGATCCTGTCTCTGATTCTGAAACATCTCGCCTATACAAAAACTGCGGGTAAAAAAAATAACATTTTCAATCTGTGTAAGTTAGTGTCGGTATACTTCATTGTGACGTATCTCGCGCGAAAAATTGCATGATGTAATTCTATGAAACCTTTGGCGTCTCTCATTAACATATGCGTAAATAATGACCTCATGATTAGCTGAATTTTACCTGTCAGCTTAAGTTTACTGTGTGGCATTATGTATTTTGCATTCCTTAAAAATAAAAAAAATGGCTAACTTCAATATGGAAAATGAAAATGCACCCGTTTCATAGAATAACCCATATAAATAAAACACAGCGAAGAAATTATAGTAGGCTACTCTGTGCAATTCCCACCTTTATACCTATATGGATTACATATCCATTGCTTTTCCAGTTCATGCTATTCGTAGCAAGCAAGCAAGCATTATTTCAGCACTGTGTTTGTTTACCAGAATGAATAACAAAACTCAACCTCCAATGGGAACTTTGTACCTGGAAACAGCCTGTTTAACACAGCTGCTCCTGTTTATTGACTGAATGAGGATGTTGGCTGCAGAACAACAATCCTACTTAACCATTACACACATACAACTTATGACTGGTGCTATAGCAACCCGGCCAATTCAGTATTGACAGCACAATGATATGAGCAACATGCATAGGCATAAGCATGGCTGGTATGAGGGGGGATAAAGGGGCGTAGCCCACCTTGATTTTTTTTTTGTGTCTCCCCATCCCAATCTTGGTTGGATGGCAAAACGATCAAGAGGGCTCAGATGAAGAGACAAACACTTGCCCTACCAAAAGATCAAAATGCCACTCTTATCCACTGATCCAGTTTTATCGGTGGGGGCATGGCCCACCTGGACTTTTCTTGTGCCCCCCAGTTCCATTTGGATGACGAAACGATCAGGCGCCCCCTATCCAGGTCAGACGAAGAGACAAGCACTTGCCTGCCCTAAAGATCAAAATGCCACCTCCATCTGCTGATCTGTTGTAAGTGGGGACTAGGGGGGCATGACCCACGTAGAGTTCAATATTTGCTCATAGTCTCTTCTGTCATTTTTTCCTAATTAATATTAAATCATAAATATTTACATTGATCCATTTGGCAGATTCAAAGCCACTGCAGTATTTTCAAGGTATTTATTTGATCACTTTGTTCATTTCCTGGGATTCAAACCCATGATCTTGACATTGTTAGTGCCAGTGAGCTTCAGGAACTACTTCTGGCTTCCTTTCTTCCATTTTTTTTAAGAGAGTCTTGTCCCTCCCCAAGCCATGAACTTAACAAACTTTGCCAAAACTATTGATTAGTAGTTGTTCTTCACAAATGCTCATATTATCTTCACGATTCCTTTTAAACAATTTTGTTTCTTGATGGACTGATTAAATCTGTGCACATTTACTCTTAATAATTTGCATTGGTGTTGTGCGATTAGATTGAAGCTTGTAATTTTCTCAATGCTTTACAGTTTTGTGTGCAATACGCATCAGATGGTCTAGACCCAAGAGGTCCTGGGAAACAACACAGGCAAAATTTATGTTGCTTCACCATCAAGTTGAGTCCTTAATTGAGACTTCAAGTTGTAAGATCTCTCTTCATAATGAATGATGGCTACAAAGCCTACATCCGTAAAGAACATCAAGTTCAGGAGCCCATTTCCTAGCATAGAATACAGTACTTTATCTTTTCCAGGTCATTTATTTTTCAAACATGGGGAATGTGAAGCAGTACTGATGAAAAGCAGCTTCACCTGTGTGTCAGAATAGAGTTCCACTCATCTCCTCTGAGATTGGATATCCCTCACAAGACTCAAGCAAGGTTATGCCAATAAAGAAGTCATTGTTTTTAGCCAAGTGACATGTTGAAGACTCATTCAGGTGCAGTAATTCCATACAGGTCTACTGTCTCTCTCAGTTACTGGTGGACTGTACCTTTATATAGAATCTAGGAAAGATCCAGTAGTTTGTCGAAGTTTTAGTACTAGTAGTGCTGTTAATATTTAAAACCAACCCTATCTCGCAATAATAGTCAGGGTTCCCATGGCCATGGAAAACTTGGAAATACCTGGGAGTTTTAAAATGGTGTTTTCCGGTGTAGTAAAGTCATGCAAATAGGATATATATATTCTAGTTTTGCTCTACTTTAAAATATTTCATCTCCTAGATTTTGCTCTTGAGAAGAGCTTTGTGTAGAGTAAATCCTGCTCACAAGTCTTCAAGTGATTTTCATTTTTCAATTTCAGTTAACTGGTCAAAACAAAAATCGGTCTAATTGATTCATTAGCAAATCTGTCTGAATTAAAATGAATTATAAATCAGCATAATCCAGTAATCACAAACGACTGGAAAAGTCATGGAAATTCAGTGGTCAGAAACCTTGAATATTTCAAGAGGGGCGAAATCGTAAGAAATTTCGAGTTGCCTTGAAAAACAAATTACTTTTATTCCCATAGACCAAAAATCCTAATAAGTTGACTTTACTCAATTGTAGTAGTACAAGTAAATGCTTTCCCTTAGCTGACCTGAATAATGGCAACTCCAAAACTTGTGTAATTAGCGTCACTTAACTTGGTGGCCATATAGAAGAAACGTAACCATTTAAGCTAAGGTGCAAGTAGACTTAACCCAGATCTGCTATTAAAATGTTGTTGTTTCAACTAAATAAGTTTAATTGGGTGGACTCAAATTTAGATCATGCAATAACACAACTTAAAAAATAAACGTATTTCTCTTCAGAAACATAAGTGGTACCTGTACTTAAGGTACAGTACATGCACCAGTAGAACTAAGATGTTAACAATATCCAACTTGACTAAAGGAGACACAGATCACACTGATGGTGACATCACACAAAACATCTATTTGCAATGAAACAACATGAAAAATACCACAACAGTGTAGAGAAATATAAACAAACTAACTAATGATTTTATTATGATTTTTCCTAAGTTTAACCCTAAACCTGAACCTTACCATAAAGTCTAACCCCTTACCAAAATCATAAACCGTAGCATGATTTTAATAGGAAATTCACTTTGTGTACTATGGAAGAATAAGAAGATCTAGGATTGGAACAAGACAAGGGAAGCTTATATGATTGGTTGGTTCAGAAATCATCCAAAAGAAATGTTATGATTTTGCAATGCCTTACAAATTATTACAATTTAAGACTGTGTTGCTATGTTAATATCCACAATTGAACACACATTTGTCTTTGTTCTGTCTCAAAGGTCCACTGTATACTGCACATTTTGGCAAATGCAATTCTATGCTATTATTTTATGCACTTTCTATGTATAAAAATGTACTGTGTAGTGTGTTCATTATTAGCTAATCTAAATACTTAACAGGTACAGCGATGCAGGCCACTTAACTGAGAGCAGTGAATTGACTGTGACTTTGAGAAGTCAGGCTGATTTTGGCATCTACTCCTGTACGGTGAAGAACAGCACAGCACAGTTCTTTTCAGAGGGATTTCCTGTATTTGCGCAGATTCTGGAATTAGTACAAAGACAATTCTCTGGGGGCCTGGTTAGCTCAGCGAATATTGACACTGACTACCACCCCTGGAGTCGCGAGTTCTAATCCAGGGTGTGCTGAGTGACTCCAGCCAAGTCTCTTAAGCAACCAAATTGGCCCGGTTGCTAGGGAGGGTAGAGTCACATGGGGTAACCTCCTCGTGGTCGCTATTAGTGGTTCTCACTCTCAATGGGGCATGTGGTAAGTTGTGTGTGGATCACGGAGAGTAGTATGAGTCTCCACATGCTGTGAGTCTCTGCGGTGTCATGCATAGCAAGCCACGTGATAAAATGCGCGTATTGACTGTCTCATCAGGCAACTAAGACTTGTCTTCCGCCACCCGGATTGAGGTGAGTAACCACGCTGTGTGTGTGTGTGTGTGTGTGGAGATTCTTGAGCCCCGCCTCCGACAAACAGAGTGGACAAGAGCACAGACGCAGCGCGACTGGCTAAAATGTTGGTGACATTCATTCTTATAAACAAACATGCATGTAAATGGTCAATATCGAGGTCAACAAAAATGATCGAGGTCATGCCCATATATCTTACGATAAGACAATATCGTAATTATCGTGACAGGCCTACCTTTGACCAGCCCCAACATGTGACTGTAAGTGAAAGTCACTTCCACACCAGAATGTGGAAAGTGAAAGTGAAAGTATATATTTACAGTGAAAGCAATATTGATCTGTTTCTCAACCACACCCATTATATCACTTCTGAAGAAATTGATTTAACCACTGGAGTCTTATGGATTACTTTTATTCTGCCTTTTTGTCCTTTTTGGAGCTTCAAAATTCTGGTCACCATTCACTTGCATTTTATTGACCTACAGAACAGAGACGTTCTTCTAAAAAAAATATTTTGTGTTCTGCAGAAGAAAGAAAGTCATACACATCTGGGATGGCATGAGGGTGAGAAAATTAAGAGAGGATTTACATTTTTGGGTGAACTTTCCCTTTAATAACAGAAATCTTTCCCCTTTTTATCCATAGAAGGCCCCAGTCATACAGGAGCAGTCATCACATCTGTGGTCTTGTTGGTGGTACTAACTCTCTCAGCAGTGGTCTATTCCAAGTGCTAACTCAACTTTGAACTTTGGTATAAGGACATTTATGGAGAGTATGAGCTTAATGGCTAGTGTACATTCAGTTTGTTAAATACCAATGCAAAGTCTAAAAAAGTATGTTATTTTAGATGACATTGCATTGAATTCCTTGCTTCAAGCTCTCAGTTATTTGCTCTTTCTCAGATGGTAAAATGTACGACGGCTACATCTCAAATGTCAACATTGAGAATGACAGGAAGTTTGTCAACTTTATTATGAAACCTCACTTGGAGAACAAGTATGGTCACAAACTTCTCCTGAATGACACAAACATACTGCCAGGAGCTGGTAAACCGTCCAACTATCAGAATCAGAATGAGGTTTATTGCCAAGTGTGCTCAAGTACACAATGAATTTGTTTTTTGGTGATATGAGAAACAAGCAAATGCACGCAGAACATTACACTGAGAATCAGAATATAAAACAAGGTAAGAGTATAAATAGACATACAAAATTTTTTATAAATAGGACATATAACAGAATGGCTTATGTACATGTGAAAGTGGTAATATATGTGCAAGGTCATTGAATTAAATATGAGTGAATTTACATAAGTACATGACATATTGATGCATTATTGCACTATGGGAGTCCTGAAGGCAGTTTAATTGTTCATATGATTAATGGCCTGAGGGTAAAAACTGTTCTTGTGCCTGGTTGTCCTGGCGTTGAGTGCTCTGTAGCACTGGCCAGAGAGCAACAGTTCAAAAAGGGATTGGGCAGGGTGTGTGGGGTCCAGACTCTGAAGATGTACAGGTCTTGGGAGGGCAGGGGGGCACCAATAATCCTCTCAGCAGTTTTGACTGTCCATTTTAGCTGCTGCCTAAAAGCTGGTGATTCACCAACAGATTGTGGTTGGCACAAATAAGATTCTTGCATAAGTCCCAGGTCTGTCGAGGTGTTGCAGGATATAAGCAGTCCCATGTTGACTGCATCATTCACAGACCTGTTAGCTCGGTAAGCAAACTAAAGGGAGTCTAGCAGGGGTCCAGTGATGTCCTTCAGGTAGGCCAAAACCAGTCTCTCAAATTACTTCATGACCACAGACGTGGGAGTGACAGGTCTGTAGTCATTCAACGTTTGAAGCAGCAGGGAACTTAAAACTGCTCAAGTGACCTATTGAAGATCTGTGTGACGATGGGGGCCAGTTGGTCAGCGCAGACTTTCAGGCAGGTGAGACACCATCCGGGCCTGAAGCTTTCCTAGTCTTTTCTTTCTGGAAGACCTGGCACACATCCTCCTCACAGACGATAAGTGCATGTTGAGTAGCAGGAGGGGGGTTCCAGGAGCTGTTGGTGTGTAGTGAAGATCAGAGTGGGGGATGGGTGTGAGACTGGGCTTTTTAAACCTGCAGTAAAATACATTCAGTTTATCAGCCATTTTTAGATTGTCTACAGAGCATGGGGGAGGTGTTTCATACTTGGTAATGCTTTTCTAGCCTTTCCTCACAGATGTAGGATTGTTGACTGAAAACAGTTTTTTCAGTAGCTTCTTTTGTTTTTCTGGCCTGGTTTTAAAAGATTTTATCAGCCCAGCAGATGTAGCATGCTATCTGGGATGGCTTAATTCAGCCATGTTGTCAGCAGTGGTGTCCTTATTTGTTTGAGTGAGCAGAAGCAGTTTGTCCATTTGTTGGTGAAGGAGCAGTCATTCACCAGATGAATACTCAGCAGCGGAGTCCTAAAGCCGTGTTGATGAAGCTTCACAAGCACTTTGGCGCGCGTCCCTCGCTTGCATCTCTTGGAGCATTTGTAGAACACAGCTGTGCCTCCAACTAAGATGTCTTATAAAATATCTGAATAATCAAACAGTAGCAAAAAATTATCAGGTATGCTCTGCCGAATATTCAGCAGTTCATGGTGAAACTTATCGGGAAAGAGTGCAAAAACATGACAAACAAACATAAGTAAGAAAAACAATTGAGAGCTCCACACCGAAGCAGCCATCTGCGGCGTCTTCTTGTAATTATAGGAAAATATTAATGTTGTAACATGATCACACAGGAAATCGACTTCTTGACTTCCTGACTTGCAAAAATACAATTTGCTTTTGATGCCACTCTGTAAATATATGAAGGTTTAATTAATGTTAAACAAACAGAAGCTACACAGTAAGGAGCCTTTCACACAGGATATGTTCCATCTTTTAGTTTGCGTTAAATTTAATATGCCCTCTACTCTAAGTTCTATTGTTTATACTGCTTATGAACATTAGCCACTGTCAACGGTTGATTGTGGTGCTTTCACAGTCATACCTGGCGCAGGAGTGGTGTACTACCAACTTTAGGTAATATCTACTGCACCAAGTTAAATGTGTTGCGAATGTCGTATCACATAAACTTTCAATAATTTAATCTTTGATGCTTCCCGCATGTTCAGACACGGTCTATGGCACTTGATTGAGCTGTCTAGGAAGCCCATTTTCATCATATTTCATCATACATCAACAGCTGAAAGAGCATCAGCCACGAATCAAAACTCTCACCTGGGGAGTGCACTCCATGGTGAGAACCCATAATGCACAATAGTGACTGTCCAATTTGATGTCCTTTGTTTCGGAAGTACTTTTCCCATTCTTTTCCTCAAATCTGTTGACCCAATATTGAGACTAGTGGTCGACCGATATGGGTTTTTTAAAGGCAGATGCCGATATTCAGATAGCAGGGTGGCCTATAGGCTGATGCAATGCTGATATATCACACAATTTAATATAGTAAATAACAAACAGAAAATTCAAATAAATTAATAAAAAATAAACTCTTGTTAAGCACTATATTTACTCAATTTCACACAAAACAAAAAAATTACATTGTATTTTAAATGGTAGATAGAAGTTTCTTCATATTTCTGTTTAGTCATCAAATTTTCGTAATTTTAAGAAGTTCTTAATATATTAGGAAAAAGGAAATAACAGTACATACAGTAGTCCAGCAATCGCATTTACTCCAGAAATACCAAATCAAACCAATTGTACATATATACATACATACATACATAGTGAATATGCCATTTATTTATAGCACACGTGAAGCACCTTGGGTTGCATCTGAAAAGGTAGACAGCTGACTTGCTATCTTGCTGCCTTATCAGTGGCTTAACTGACATCTGTTTTGAATGAATAGATCTCTTAAGGAAACTGGTCTCTGAACAGTTTGAAAAGCACCTTATTTTCGTCGTACCTCCATATGCTGCTCCAGAGGCAACATTTTCCTGGTTTCGGACACGGTCTTAAAGTTCACTCCTGACCGTTTAAATCATGATTTGTGAATGAGAGGAACTTTGATCCTGATCCTTAAGTTTTTGTTTCTGGCTGATAGAATCCACTCTAGCTCCAATGTCATTATTGGAGGTGATTTTAACTTAGATCCAATCCTGGACAGACTTTATTCAAAAATTGCTACCCAACATCACAAACTCCACTTACCAAAATATTTTGATTTCGGACCACAGCCCTATATCACTTTTAAAGACATTCTGTCTAATCAAAAGTACTGCTGGTGCTTTAACCCTCTTCTTCTTAATGATCACTCTTTCAATGATCATGTGACTGCAAGTATAGATGAGTTTCTCACCACCAACGGTAATGGGGAGGTCTCTGATTCCACTCTGTGGGAGGCCTTTAACACTGTGATGAGAGGCCACATTATTTCATTTGAATCATCTAAAAAAAGAGAACTTAATGGTCGCCTTGGGGATATTGATAAGATACTTGAATAGACGTACAGGTCGTCCCTCTTATAGTCTGACTACAACAATATTTTAAAATTAAAATATGAATATAATACTGTCTTTAATAAATGTGTTTGCAGCCAATTACTAAAGCTTGAACAGAAATGTTTTGAACTCGGTGATAAACCAGAGCATATATTAATAAGTCAAATTAGAGGAGAGCAAGCTAATCGTGCCATCCATAGGATTAAATATAAATCAGGTGCTTTGGTTACTGACCCAAAACAGATAAATGTTAGCTTCAGAGACTTTTATAAGGAACTATATTCCAGTAAAGTAAAGCCCACTGATGCAGATTTATTTTTTATTATTTCACTAACCTACATATTCCACAACTAGATGACATACCTAGAGATGACATTGACACCCCAATCTTTAAGGAGGGCCTCCAGGTAGCTATCCTAGCATTCCCCTCTCTGGAAAAGTGGCATACCCAGATGGCTTTGGCTCGAATTTTACAAGGCGTTTCATTGAAAAATAGTCCCTCTCATGTTAAGAATGGTGAATCAGAGGCTCCCCGGTTCACTCTATGAAGCTAATAGTTGTTTGCTCTTAATGAAGGGAAAAGTAGAGACCGACCCTGCAAGCTACAGACCAATCGCTCTTCTGAATTGTGATCAGAAGTTGATAACTAAGGTTTTGGCCACAAAATTAGGTAGGCAACAATCACACATCCTGATCAGACTGGATTTATACAGGGTAGATTCTCATTTAGTAATGTTCGTCAGCTTTTGAATACATAATATTCGGTCCATGACAAGGACACGCAAGCTGCTATCTTATCTCTCGACCCCCAGAAGGCATTCAATCAGATCAAATGGCCCTATTTGCTAGAGACGTTAAAAGAATTTGTGTTTGGGGTGAATTTTATAGACTGGCTTAAAATGATTTAATCAAAAGTTGTATCTTATATTCTGACCAATACTGATGAATCCCAACCTTTTAACCTGCAGCGTGACATGAGACAGAGTGATCCCTTGGGATTATTGGGCTGCGAATGCGAGGGCTCTCACTTTCTAGCAGCGGGGCTTTCCCGATGATGTCTGATGTCTCCCCGCTCTGGTTAAAAATGTAATCCATGCTAGTGTAACAGGTATATAATTCAATAGTATGATGTAGTGATTCCACTTGTCATGACCATTTATAGACTTCCTCTTATTCTGTGGACTCTACGTAGACTAAGGGGAGTCTGTGCATTCTGCTGCTTCCCAGTTTGTGTGAGCTCTCACAGAGGTAGGTCACATGTGAAGGGTGGTCAATTAATTAATTATATACTTAATCAAATTAACCTGTTGATTCGCACCCCCTTTTTGGGGGTGCTTAGTCATGGACAATTGACCCAAGTGTGGTGAACTGGATTCATCATAACAAAGGTATGAAGTCCCGTTTTGATATTGCATAATTTCATTTGTACTCCTGGCACAAATAACTAAATTGCTGTTTCTGGAGCATTGCTATTGTGAAACGGAGATCGGATATCAACGTTGAACCCTTAAACCTTTGAAAAGATGTATAATTTGTTAGCATTACATTTATAGACGATGAATTATATATTAAATGTAAGCAGAGTGACGTCACCACCGCATGCGGGGGAATTGCGTATCAACAGGTTTTCTGGATTAAAGGAGGAGGGATTTATAGATAGATAATACATTTGCTTAATTTCCTCAGCTCCAAACTAAATTTAGCTTTCCTCAACAACATTTCTATGGCTACCACCAAGTCAGGCATTTTGTACAGGAGCATATCCCAGAATTCACAATCAAACCAAAGAGTCCATTTTTTTAATGATTTACTTCTCTCACAGCCTGACTCTAAGCAATTGATCTCCCAAATTTGTCACTACTTTTGCGACACCAGTAGAAACCGGTCATCTCAGATAGGCCTGTGCTGCGGAATTGTGTGCTCCGGTTTCAGACGAATTGTGGGAGGAAGTTTTGTCCGTTATACAGAACTCCTCCATTAGTTCTAGATACACATTCATTCTGTTATCTGTAAATCTGTTATGAGGACTGTTGAGGAGAGAGAAGCAGAATGAAATAGTGGAGAATTTTAACATTATGAGCTCAAATGCGTCTGCTGCAGCTCTGATATGCAGACTGTATAAATGACTGTGTTGCATTTAAATGTCTATTATTTCATAACACGATGGCACTTAATAACAAAAATAACCTTGAGTGGTCGTTTTCGTGTCTCAGTCACTTCACATGCAAACAGATGATTCTCGGCACCCTCAAGAAACAAATCGGGCAAACGGGAAAATGTATCGGCAGATGCAGATAATTAAAGTCAGAATATCTGCGATATATCGGTCGACCACTTAGTGAGACCCAATCGATTTCTCCATTCCTCTCACCATTCCCTCTCTTTTTCTTCTTATAGACTCCTTCTTCTGGGTTCTTGAAGGAGCTTGCCTTGGCAATTCCTTGTAACACGACGTTTTACAGCAAATCTGTGGGAGATCCACAGACTTTGCTGCAGGGTGATGAAGACCCAATGCTCACGCAGCATCCTGATTACCTGGACTGCAGACCGGACCCAGATCCCACAGGAGACCTGGGTAAGAATGGACCTGAATCTAAACTTACATCTTGAACCAATAGAGTGTATCTTCATTGAGTGTCATGCCAGTAATGATAAATGCTCTGGATTAGTCTGGGATTGGACTTCAGAAGATAAAAGTGCTCTTGAACTTTTAGACAAGCTCTATATGGTATACACTTCTCATATTTAGTGGTGCTTAGTAAGGTTACTTGGATCCATGTGAAATATTCAAGTGTGTACAATATTATATTTGAATGCAACTACAAAGCTCCAGTGCTTCCTACCAGGTCTGCCACAACGACTGAACCCAGAGTCCCAGAGATCGATGGAAGGAACTATGCAGCCTGCACTGACTTTTACTGCCTTGTGACAGAGGATGATATATAAGACTTGCACTCCTGTTCCTTGTTTCTCTCTTAAATCATGTGATGTAAAATTGTCTTTTCAATCATTTCTTATTTTTATGTGTTTTACTGGCAATTCTTTTGTTTATCAGCACCTTAAAGCATTGTAAGTTTTTATATTTTGAATATGGAAATGCTTAATGTTTTTATACAAAATGTTTGATTACATTTCATTTACAGTCTCCTGCATTGATGTTCTGTATAAATTCAATAAAGCTTGTTGCTCGGTCCGTGTATTGCTTTTTTGAGTTTGCGAGAAATGACATAAATACACTCACCTAAAGGATTATTAGGAACACCTGTTCAATTTCTCATTAATGCAATTATCTAATCAACCAATCACATGGCAGTTGCTTCAATGCATTTAGTGGTGTGGTCCTGGTCAAGACAATCTCCTGAACTCCAAACTGAATGTCAGAATGGGAAAGAAAGGTGATTTAAGCAATTTTGAGCGTGGCATGGTTGTTGGTGCCAGACGGGCCGGTCTGAGTATTTCACAATCTGCTCAGTTACTGGGATTTTCACGCGCAACCATTTCTAGGGTTTACAAAGAATGGTGTGAAAACGTAAAAACATCCAGTATGCGGCAGTCCTGTGGGTGAAAATGCCTTGTTGATGCTAGAGGTCAGAGGAGAATGGGCCGACTGATTCAAGCTGATAGAAGAGCAACTTTGCCTGAAATAACCACTCGTTACAACCGAGGTATGCAGCAAAGCATTTGTGAAGCCACAACACGCACAACCTTGAGGCGGATGGGCTACAACAGCAGAAGACCCCACCGGGTACCACTCATTTCCACTACAAATAGGAAAAAGAGGCTACAATTTGCAAGAGCTCACCAAAATTGGACAGTTGAAGACTGGAAAAATGTTGCCTGGTCTGATGAGTCTCGATTTCTGTTGAGACATTCAGATGGTAGAGTCAGAATTTGGCGTAAACAGAATGAGAACATGGATCCATCATGCCTTGTTACCACTGTGCAGGCTGGTGGTGGTGGTGTAATGGTGTGGGGGATGTTTTCTTGGCACACTTTAGGCCCCTTAGTGCCAATTGGGCATCGTTTAAATGCCACGGCCTACCTGAGCATTGTTCCTGACCATGTCCATCCCTTTATGGCCACCATGTACCCATCCTCTGATGGCTACTTCCAGCAGGATAATGCACCATGTCACAAAGCTTGAATCATTTCAAATTGGTTTCTTGAACATGACAATGAGTTCACTGTACTAAAATAGCCCCCACAGTCACCAGATCTCAACCCAATAGAGCATCTTTGGGATGTGGTGGAACGGGAGCTTCGTGCCCTGGATGTGCATCCCACAAATCTCCATCAACTGCAAGATGCTATCCTATCAATACGGGCCAACATTTCTAAAGAATGCTTTCAGCACCTTGTTGAATCAATGCCACGTAGAATTAAGGCAGTTCTGAAGGCGAAAGGGGGTCAAACACAGTATTAGTATGGTGTTCCTAATAATCCTTTAGGTGAGTGTATTGTCTTAATGGGGTGAATCTCACAAAGACATGTCCTGTCCGGCCGGGTAATATTTCACCCAAAATTATTTTTTGATTAAAGGAAAAAGTGAATGAAATCTCATATTATGTCTTATCACATTATGTTTTTTTGTGTTGTGAAATTATTTAAAAAAGTAAATATAGCAGAAAAGATGAAGTACTTTCTCAATTAAATACGGTAAAGCATGAACAGAAAATATTAAGTAAATTCTAAATTTGTACTTAATTAAAATATGTAAAGAAAATGCTCTAGCCTTAGTAAATATTATTTATGATTGTTATCTTTACAATGTGTCATCATGAATCAATTCTAAAGTAGAAAAACTTGTCATATTTATTTGCTAATTTGAGTAAATTTCACTGGTAAATAAAATTTTTAAATTTTACTTAACTTTTCAAATTCCCAGCATGCACCGAGCATGAATACTTAATGAGCCTACATGCTTTCATTGTTTGCAATTAAATTTACACAATTTGTAGTGTTGAATTTGCTGTTACATTTGTTTATTCCTTGTTTTGTGCATTTTTTAATTCATTTTCTTCTCAAAATGACCTGTTCAGAATCAAAAAATATATCTGTTGATACCATCATCATGTTAGTGCACCAAAGGTTCAGGTGTATGTGAGCAGCTCTATCAACAATTAAGCAAGGTGGTCTTGTCTAATTGACTAAATAGCATGAATATTGCATTAAGTTTCCCTGTGGAAGGCTTCTGTGTGTCAGGTGATACATGACTAAGCACACTAAGAGAGAAAAATGTCCTGGATTGCTTGAGCAAATTGTACAAAGAGTGAGTAAAATCAACTTTTTGATCCTGATCCTTAAGTTTTTGATTCTGGCTGATAGAATTCACGCTTCAGAGGAAGATATTAGATGAGCGTTTGATGGAAAGAAAATGCTGGATTTTTGTGAGGTTCTTGAATGACATCTTTTTAAACGAGATATTTGCATATTTGCAGATGGTATATAATAGAAATTTTATTTATATTTGCCTTTTATCATTAGAAAGGTTATAGGGAACAGTTGAGGAGAGACAGTTAGAATACGTCCTTCCACAGGATGCTTGATCTGCTGAAGTTGTGTGAGGTTGGTTTATTACATCTGTTTAAACGAGATATGAGATAAGTAAACTTTACTTTAGAATTCCTTAATAAAGCTTTCAAGAATTGTGTGTAGCCTTTACTTGAAAATCTCGTCTGTTATGTTTATTAGCAATTTCTGTGTGGAAAATTTAGTAAAACGTTATGGCCTCACATTTCTTGACAGTTGTAATATTTATCCAAATTCCTCATCCTTTGAAAAGGGATTTGTTTTATTTTATTATACATGCCATCAACAGCTTGTAATCATTGTAGCCAGGGATGTAGTGGAGGCTAAACGCACGTAAACGCCGTTTACGCACCTCCCAAAATTCGGAAATACCGTTTACCCACCTCCAAAGTGGGTTTATCCACCTCTAAATTGCATTTATCCACCTCTAAATAGATAGTGCCTAAGCCATTTTAAATTAAGCTTATGTCGTTTTAGTTTCATATTGTTCATTATTAGTTTCATAGGTTGTTAAACCTAAGACGAAGTCTTTCATAATGCGCTGCTGCCAGTGTTTCCCATGCGCGTGCATCGATATTGACTACTACCAGCTATATACAGCGTGCTGACCTCAAAAATCCAGCTGTATTCTAACAATAACTTAGCTCTCCTTATTAGCTAGGCTCCTTGCATGCTGGCTAATAAGTAATAACTGACAGTGCTGTGTTGGACAGATTTATGCAGCGGTGTTCCATGACGGAGAGAGCTGAGAGGTACGGTTGAGAGAGAGAGAGAGGGGGACGAGCGAGAGGTAGCCTAGTGCTGCGCGAATGCGCTACGGCTCTCTGCAATCAAATACGATTTTAAATAGGCTTAGTAAAAAATAAAAAATAAATCGAAAATCAATGTGTGGCAGTCAGCGTTGATATTGTGGCGGGCCATCTCTCTCTCTCCATCTTCTTCAACCGCTTATCCGAAGTCGGGTCGTGGGGGCAGCTGCTCCAGCTGGGGGCCCCAAACTTCCCTATCCCGAGCCACATTAACCAACTCTGACTGGGGGACCCCGAGGCGTTCCCAGGCCAGTGTGGAGATGTAATCTCTCCACCTAGTCCTGGGTCTTCCCCGAGGCCACCTTCCAGCTGGACGTGCCTGAAACACCTCCCTAGGGAGGCGGCCAGGGGGCATCCTTACCAGATGCCCAAACCACCTCAACTGACTCCTTTCAACGCAAAGGAGCAGCGGCTCTACTCCGAGCTCCTCACGGATGACTGAGCTCCTCACCCTATCTCTAAGGGAGAAGCCCGCCACCCTTCTGAGGAAGCCCATTTCGGCCGCTTGTACTCGTGACCTAGTTCTTTCGGTCATGACCCAACCTTCATGACCATAGGTGAGGGTAGGAACAAAAATTGACCGGTAGATCGAGAGCTTTGCCTTTCGGCTCAGCTTTCTTTTCGTGACAACGGTGCGATAGAGCGAGTGCAATACCGCCCCTGCTGCCCCGATTCTCCGGCCAACCTCCCGCTCCATTGTCCCCTCACTCGTGAACAAGACCCCCAGGTACTTGAACTCCTTCACTTGGGGCAAAACCTCAATGGGAATGAGGGAATGAGGTTTTGCCCCAAGTGATTGTAGCGGGCCGCCACAAATAAATGAACGTATGGGAAACCCTGGCTGCATTACTGTCAGTGTTGACCAATCAGCAGGAAGCAGCAGACTGCATCAAGATTCATCCGTCACTCACTAGCCCAAACGTCTCATGTAAAAATGGATATCCGGCATTTTTTTTTTTTAAATATGTGGCACCAGATTCATTCTTCTGTCGTTAATCTGCACTATTTTACTATCTAAACTATTTTGATAATCAATTAGTCGGGTTGAGTCAGTTTTTAAGACAAAAGTAAAAAATTATTTGATTCCAGCTTGTTAAATGTGAATATGTTCTAGTGTCTTCTCTCCTCTGTGACAGTAAACTGAATATCTTTGAGTTGTGGACAAAACGAGACATTTGAGGACGTCATCCTCCTGGGCTTTTGGGAAACACTGATCCACATTGTTCTGACATATTATAGACCAAACAAATAATTGATTAATCGAGAAAATATTCAACAGATTAATCGACTATGAAAATAATCCCAAATCCCTAATCATTATGTACAAGTGCATTGCATTGGAAGCCCTGGATATAAGCCTCCCTCTCTATCTCTCTTAAATATTTTTGTTCTCTCTGTTTTGTCATTTAGTAAACTTTATAGATTTCAACCATATTATTCCTTCTTGGGTCTCTTTAACAAGAACTTAGATTAATGTATGAATTGAATAGTGATTGTGTGACCTATGATGAGGGAACAACCAGTGATACCCTTGGTAGTACCATCAAATGATAGCCTATAGCGATGTCATCAGGATACACATACAACCGGTAGGCAGTGGCCCACCTTACCGGGTGACCACGTCGTGGTCCACCAGAATTTATAGTTTACCCACCTCTTTTTTTACCACTACACCTCTGATTGTAGCCAATCATTTAAAATGGGTTTTGCACAAAACATTTCCAGAGTTGTTCAAGTGATTACTAACCTCTGCAGAGATTGTTTATCGATTCAACAGTAGAGGGCAGCATAAAGCAGTCATAGTAATGTGTCATTTTAGCATTAGCGGCTAAATACATTCATTTTATATCTACCACCACAGAACTACATCTGTAATTTAAGTACTTAGCCTATATGATCGCATGTTATGATGAAATGTGATTGTGACAGAGCCATTACTGTCCTTGGTACAATATTGTATCATGCCACAGTAATAAGATATAGAACTAGCAATCTATCTAGAAACTCCCGACACTCCCCAGACCAATGACTAAACAGGATCAACCCAAGCGAAATTATCAAGGAGGAAGAAATGGCTATTTCTATTATGAAACAGTATCAGGAACGTTTGACAAATTTTGATAAGAATGTATTTTAAAGAAAGATTAATACAATATCCTTTTAGTGCAAGTTAAGCTCAATCGACAGCATTTGTGGCAAACTGTTGATTACCACAAACATTTATTTTGGCTCATCCTTTCTTTTCTTAAAAAAATCCCAATTCTGGGTTAAAGTGAGGCACTTACAATGGAAGTGAATGGGGCCAATCCGTAAACATTACAATTCTCACTGTTTCAAAAGTATACGCACAAGATGTAAATAATATGCTTTTAAATGTGATTTTAGTGTGATAAAATCACTTAGTAATTTTTCTGTGTAACGTTTTAGCAAATTTTACAACTTTGTTGCCATGATGACATACATAATGCCATAAACAATGTAATCCCACAAAAATGACCGTTTAAACAACTTAGCTCAAATAATACACAGTTTTAAAAGAATAATTAATGTTAGTGCTTTTATAAAATTATAAGCTTCACATTTCTGCATTTAAACCCTAAAAAAATTGGCTCCATTCACTTTCATTGTAAGTGCCTCACTGTAACCTCGATATTTTCAAAATACATTTTTGTAATAATCAACATTGTACCACAAATGCTGTCGATTGAGCTTAACTTGTATCGAACCCGGAATATTCTGTTGATGCATTTAAAAAAATAGATGATAATACCTACTGTTATAATAATAATATCAAAAACAAAGCCGACAATCATTTTTATTTAAAATTTATTTGCTTTTATTGTGTTTTTATATGACTATATAGACCTATGACACATGCATTTTACAATGAAATTCAAGTTGAGATATAAAATACACTGGACATCTGAGAATGATCAAAGGATTTGTAGGGAACATTCTGTGCATTCTTCAAGACCAAAAAGTGCCAGACCTCTCTGCAGGATTAATTCATCATACTGTAAAAGTATTTCCCACATATTGCAAGTTTGCAAATCATCATAAGAGTCTGACAACTGACAATTTTATGTTGCATACACACCGGCTTAAATATAAATTGAAAACATACCAACCCAAACCGAACATTCAACATGTGAATAGAAACACAAAAATTTTTTATCCAAAAAATTAACACTACATGTGTGCACACATTGCACCATATCCAATTATGAAAAATTAGACAATTTGTATTATCTTGAAAATGTGACAACATCAATGATGTGCATGTTCTTGCTAAGTTAGAGTAGTTTTGTGATTGCTCTTCGAATTGCATATTGGAAAAACGATATTAATTTGGTATATTACAGCGATTTAAACAATCTTAATGTGACTTAATGTTGCATGCAATGCGGCACTCTTTGTGTTAACCATTTGTGTGGGTTTTAAAGCAACCACACACAACTGTTACGTTCAAAGATCTGCATGGTATTTTTTCATACTGTGTCTTAATCCAACATTATGAAAATAAAACTCAAATCATTATTTGCACATGAAATAATGATACATTATTTGCAAAAAAATGTAAAAAAAAATGTACATACTGCATTACAACAAAGTACCAAAAATACAGAAATCCCAATAGATTTTAAACAGACTAGTAAAACATAAGCAGATTTGTTAAGAAAAGCAGGCTGATTAACAGCATGAATCTGTCCAGCCTGTGTTTACATCTGTGTGTAAAATAAATGACAGTCTTCTCATGTCATCTATAACCTTATAATTCCAATTTTTTTCTGTTAAAATGTCTTGTTCTACCAGCATAATACAGCTATTTTGTCTACAAATACCTAATATTTTATATATATAAACACATGCACACACACACACACACACACACACACACACACACACACACACACACACACACACACACACACGCACACATATGTATATATATCTCAATCAAAAAGAGTGACTGACTTCCCAGAATTCCTACTGTATAAATGCATGAAACCTCCAAAAAACTGAATAAAATAAAAACTGTAAAAATAATAATAAAAAAAAAACGACATACAATGCAATAAATCCCTGAGGAGTTTTGGGGAAAAAATTGCTAAATAAAAACGTTTTTAAAAAGGCTGTATAGGTAATTGCTTAAGGTGCATGCTATAGCAATAAAGTATTGTATGTTTTATACACATTTACATGTTTCCGAACATTTCATAATGTTGAAGGTGTGGTTGTCCGTTTTCTATGGCAGAATTGAGAGTTATCTGTACTATTGTCTTTTTTAAAGTCTTCTTATTACACTCTATGATAGATGATGTATTATTCAACCAGCAAAAGTCTGATTCAGAAGCCCATTTCAGCAAAATCTTCTTTCTTGAACCCTTTCTGTAAAACACAATACAAAAAACAGCACATAAGCGAATCATTCTGTTTATTAAACTTCTCATTTTGTGTTGTTTTCCAGTAAAATAATCTGCATGTCCTTAAAACATGAAACATTTACTTAAGAAGCAAAATTGCAATCCTGAATTTCTCCAAATTTTGCAAAAATACAGTGCAGACACAACGTTTTTGCAGAGCTGAGACAGTTGTACCAGGTAGCACTCCAGCTACCACCTTAGGTTTGAAATAGAAGAAAAAATATTTTGTATTTTTTTTTTACTTGTGGCGTGTTAGGACATGTTCACGAGGAAATCACCTGAAAACCACTTCTCTAGGTGGGGCTCAATCTATGCCTCTTATATCAACACACCATTACTACTCCCTGTATGTATATGTGTGCGTATGTGCGCGTTTAAAAAAGCAGCCTTGAAATAACTGGAAAATGACTAGAGGGCAAGGCGGTATGGCAGTAATTCATTGTTGTTCAAAGCCACTAGTACAGCAACAGTACTGTTAGTAATGTATAAGAAACAAAAATACAGGGGCCTGGGTAGCTCAGAATTTGAAGCTAACTACTACCCCTAGAGTCGCGAGTTCGAATCCAGGGCGTGTTGAGTGACTCCAGCCAGGTTTCCTAAGCAACCAAATTGGCCTGGTTGCTAGGGAGGGTAGAGTCACATGGGTTGACCTCCTCGTGGTCGCTATAATATGTGGTTCTCGCTCTGTGTGTTGCGTGGTGAGTTGTGTGTGGATGACGCCGAGAATAGAGTGAAGCCTCCACACGCACTACGTCTCCACGGTAATGAGCTCAACAAGCCACGTGATAAGATGCGCGGATTGACAGTCTCAGACTCAGAGGCAACTGAGATTCGTCTCTGCCTCCCAGATTGAGGCAAGTCACTATACCGCCAAGAGGACTTAAGAGCGCATTGGGAATTGGGCATTCTAAATTGGGGAGAAAATCAAAAACAAAAAAGAAACAAAAATACAGAACGTATACACATTGTGAGGGTGGGACTTACTAGGTTGGTGGAAAACAAATGTACACTAAAAACTCTAAAATCTTGTTTATAGATACAGCTAAACAATAGCTAAAAACTTTTGATGATGCTAGGGTGTTGTGGGTGGTTGCCAGGGTGTTGCTATGTGGTTGCTAGGGGATTCTAGCAAATGTAGTCACAGAACTTACATCTCTGTAATCTTTGTGTAGCTTCTTGTACTGGAACATGTTGGTTAGCACCGTTGCCGCTGCTTTGGCTGCTTTCAGTTTGCCAGGACTGGACAAAATAAAAAGGGAAGCATTAGTATGGAAGTACTATAATTTAATGTAGATCTTTCTTGTGTAGTCAGATGACTTTGAGTTTTACCTGCTGTCGTGGATAGCCTTGATGCCCATCAGCTTGGGCAGGCCATCAAAGTGGGTGATGTCTCGTGCCGCCACACTGCTGCTGGTCACCAGGTTGTTCAGGGCACCGCATATGTTTATAACCACATCGCTCGATGGGTCCTTCGAGCGGCCGTCGATGGGAAGCTTACTGACCAATGGATTAACCACCTTTGAGGCTAGAATAAAATAAAATTAGCAATGAGTGTCTTGAACGCCTCTAAGGTGCAACCAATGGAGTTTGGGGGCTGAAATGGAAAGCTTACCCATGTCGTTCTTGTCTCTGGCATGACGGGAGAGGTTTCTAATGAACCCAGTGAGAGAACGGAGTTCTAGATCACTGTTGGTCCTGAGAAGATCCAAAATGACAGGCAACATCCTCTGTTGCTCCAATGCTACGCGACTCAAGATGGATGCCCACTGAGAAAGAGAAAGAGATGGTTTTGGTGTTTGAACATACATTTTTTAGGATGTCTTGTAGATTGTGTCTTGATTACTGTAAGGCAATAGCTTGCAAGGTTTGAACCCACAACCTTTGTTTAGCAGCCTAGATTTTCAACTACAGACACACTATCCCAGCGAAGTACACTTCAGGATTTAGTAGGACTTCAATTGTAAATAAATGCAATTAGCTTTTTGCAGGGTTGACACAACAAGGTTATAACCAGTGCATTACTAAAATCCCAGAGGCTCTGGTCACCTAAATTCTCTAATTTCAAAATAATACTGTAATAAGAAGAATCTAATGAGCACAGTACTGCTGTGAAATGAATATCTCACCCTCTTGTCTCCAGCGGTGATATTTTGCAGGGCTCCAGCTGCAGCCTCTCGTGTGACGCTGTTGATCTCACAGCGTTGCAGCACCTGGTTGTACAGCTCAACTATCTTAGGGTGCCAGAGCCACTCTATTTCACTGGGCAGCCGTGACACCTCTTTGAATGTAGTGAGGTCCTGATTTTGCCTCTGAAAGCAGAGAAATGGCTTGAACTACAAATCCAATAATGCAATGCAATAACCACTACTTTGTAAAAAGATCATACATACAGTAAAAAAATGTACTCATAAAACTAGATTTTTTTCTGAAAATAATATGAGTGGTGCTTTTCCATGCAAAACTCTCTGCCCTGCTTTTAGTGTAATGCTTTGCGGTTGCTATGGCATTCCAAGCTAAATTAGTGTGTTGCTATGTGGTTGCTGTGGTGTTCAAAGTGATTTATTGTTCATTTATTGCTGCAATGGTTTTCTAAGTTCTTTTAATGTGTTGCTTTGTGGTTGCTAAGTTGTTCCAAGTGCTTTTAGTGCATTGGTATGTGGTTGCTATGGCATTCCAAGTGATATTAGTGTGTTGATATACGGTTGCTATGGTTTTCTAAGTGCTTTTAATGTATTGCTTTGCAGTTGCCGTGGTGTTATAAGTGCTTTAAGTGTGTTCATTTGCAGTTGCCGTGGTGTTATAAGTGCTTTAAGTGTGTTCATTTGCAGTTGCCGTGGTGTTATAAGTGCTTTTAGTGTGTTGCTATGGCGTTCCAAGCTAAATGAGTGTGTTGCTATGTGGTTGCTGTGGTGTTCAAAGTAATTTAGTGTGTTGCTATGCGGCTGCAATGGTTTTCTAAGTGCTTTTAATATGTTGCTTTGTGGTTGCTAAGTTGTTCTAAGGGCTTTTAGTGCATTGGTATGTGGTTGCTATGGCATTCCAAGTGATATTAGTGTGTTGCTATGCAGTTGCTATGGTTTTCTAAGTGCTTTTAATGTGTTGCTTTGTGGTTGCTGTGGTGTTATAAGTGCTTTTAGTGTGTTGCTTTGCAGTTGCTGTGGTGTTATAAGTGCTATTAGTGTGTTGCTTTGCGGTTTGCTATAGAGTTCCAAGCTAAATTAGTGTGTTGCTATGTGGTTGCTGTGGTGTTCAAAGTAATTTAGTGTGTTGCTATGCAGCTGCAATGGTTTTCTAAGTGCTTTTAATGTGTTGCTTTGCGGTTTCTAAGTTGTTCTAAGTGCTTTTAGTGCATTGGTATGTGGTTGCTATGGCATTCCAAGTGATATTAGTGTGTTGCTATGCGGTTGCTATGGTTTTCTAAGTGCTTTCAGTGAGTTGATTTGTAGTTGCTATGGTGTTCTAAGAGCTTTTAGTGAGTTGATTTGTGGTTGCGATGGTTTTCTAAGAGCTTTTAGTAAGTTGATTTGTGGTTGCGATGGTTTTCTAAGAGCTTTTAGTGAGTTGATTTGTGGTTGCGATGGATTTCTAAGAGCTTTTAGTGAGTTGATTTGTGGTTGCGATGGTTTTCTAAGAGCTTTTAGTGAGTTGCTTTGTGGTTGCGATGGTTTTCTAAGAGTATTTAGTGAGTATTTAGTTGCTATGTGGCTGCAGTGGTGTTTTAAGTGATTTACGGTGTTGCTATGTAGTCGCTGTGGTTTTCTAAATTATTTTAGAGTGTTGCATAAATATAAGCACCAGATTAAGAATGTTTGGCTCGACAAGAAAGTGGCTCCTCCTTACATCTTTGGCCTTCTTGCTCTGAGGTGTGAAACAGCCGATGGCTTCTCCTTTTGAAGAGCTTTGAGCGCGACTCGGACCCTCCAACCGAGCTAGTGCTGATGGGGGGATCTCACTGTACAGTTGATAAGACAGATTCCTCAACACACACACAGCGTTCTCCACACCCTGAGAGAGGAATACACACATAGATGACAATTAACACACACACACACACACACACACTTATGCATGATTAGGTATGAATTTGATTAAGTTTGCAGTTCAGCTGAGCCAAGAAAACAGGCTGAAAGTAAAGATCCACGATTACCTTCTCTTCCACTTTACTGTCAACCAAGCAGTTCTGAACATATTCAACCAGAGCATTTATAAGGCCAGGCATCTCTCTCATTTGCTGTCTGGTACTCTCGTTCACTGAGCTCAGATTCCTGTACAAAGAGTTAGAAAACATATCCAGGTCACATTTCACCCCAGAAAGAAAAAAAAATGTGCATAAAGACAATGAAGCCTATTTTTATGACTATTATGATTTTTTGCACTGTGACATTATTTTCATGACAATGAAGCACATTTCTCCTTGAATTCTCATTAGCGTCTTGCATCGAGACATTTTATATTTGCAGTTTTTTTGTACTTTGCATTATTTTCAATGATTAATATTACATTCTCATAATTTTCTTTCCTATATTACAATGACAAAATTGGTAATACTTTAGCATAGCGTTTCATGTGTTAACATTATTTAAAGCATTAAGTACAGTATCACAAACTAACACTGAACAATAGTTTTTACAGCATTGATCATTTAAGCTTTCTTAATGTTAATAAATAAATATATATATATATATATATATATATATATATATATATATATATATATATGTATATATATCAGTATTTTGTTCATTGTTTATTCATCTAATGTTAAAAATGTATAAGTATACAGTATGCAGAAATTAACATTAACCAAGATTAATAAATGGTGTAAGGGCACTGAGGATTGTTTATTGTTTTTTAATATTATATATATATATATATATATATATATATATATATATATATATATATATATATATATATATATATATATATATATATATATACTGTATATATATATATATACAAAAGTTAGTTCCAGTCCTCGAATCTGATTGGACGTGAGACGTTCCAGAGCACTGATGGTCTGACATCATCAGCACACTGACACTTCACTGTGTGTGTCACTCAGCTTGTGTTCGTGCCGTTCTAAACTAAAATGTAAGAGCAGTGCAGATCTTTTACAAGTTACTGTATAAGTGTCTCTTGTGTATTTGTAATGTTATTTTTTGACATTACATATGTTATCCAGCAGGTGGTGGCAAAAGATCATTTTTGTGTGTAATATGAGCAGTTTGTGACGTGAAGTGAATCCATCAGTCATTGTTTACATACAACAGCGCTTTGTGATCTAGTAGTATTACTACTACTACACAACTACAGCTAGAAAATAGCTTCAAACGGCTTTAAATGAACAACTTCAGCATTCAGACAAAAAAACACAGTTCCACTGTTCTACTTTCCATCTAAGATGAGACCAAGCCCAGAGAAGTCAGCAGTGCTTCTGGACAGTGTTGATGTATGGCTTCTGCTTTGCATAGTAAAGTCTAAACTTGCATCTGTGGATGCAGCGGCGAGTGGTGTTGACTAACAAAAATGTACTAAAGTAATCCCAAACCCATGTTCATGATATCCATTACAGATGATTGACTCTTTTAAAGACGGTGACATCTGAGGGAAAATGACAAGTCTCGAATGATTCTTGTTCTTGAAGGACTAGGCTGTTTGTGGAGGCTCCCTATATACTATGACACAGTTGCCTCTCCTATTTAACATCTCCTGTTTCACAGCACCTTGTTATCTCAACTCATAAAATTGTTATTAGTCTTATATTGCCCCTGTCTCAATTTTTGTGGTGTGTGTTGCAATCATCTGTGATTTAGAACAACAATGATATTCACAAGGTAAAACTTCATGTGTAGTTGTGGTGCTTTCAATATAGCAAAGGGTGAATATAATTTACTATAATACAAATTACTCCTTTTTGTTTTTATTAGCATTTTTCATACTGTCCCAACTTTTTCGGAATTGGGGTTGTTTAAACCAGACATATTCTTCACAGGTTTTGTGAGATTCACCCAAAATATCTGGTGGGGATTTTCATCTATTGTGATGAAGTTCCAACAGGAACAGGAACAAGCAGAGAGGAACTTAAAAGTGTGTGTGTGTGTGTGTGTGTGTGTGTGTGTGTGTGTGTGTGTGTGTGTGTGTGTGTGTGTGTGTGTGTGTGTGTGTGTGTGTGTGTGTGTGTGTGTGTGTGTGTGTGTGTGTGTGTGTGTGTGCTTGTGTGTACCTGAGACAGCCAGTGGTGTTGATGAAGATGTCTTTTTCTGAAGGGCTCAGCTCAATGATTTCCTTCTCTCCGGTGCCCGAAAGGGGAATCAGAATCTTGTCCGTTAATTCAGGAAGAGTTTCCTTCGCCAACTTTACTTTCAGGTTATCCTTAGAGGAGAGATTCCACAGAATACCTACAGAGAATGAAAGAGGGGGAGGGAGAGAGATAAACAGGAGGAAAAGAAGAGAGCATGGGAAAGTGGCATGGGAAATAGATAAGAATTTGAATAAAGATAAGAACGAGAAAACAAGAAAAATTCAGTACATAGAAATTGTTAATTCCTACGCACACTTTATAACATTGCAAATCCTTTACAATAAGATTTTATATGTTAACATTATCTAATACATTAGGTATCATGGTATATTCTTAGGTATGATCTTAAAGTTCCACATTTATATACATATTTCTCTGAAAACAAGTATAAATATCTTATGCCATTTTGCTTCATATGTCATCTTGTTTTAAATTTTTGTAGGAATTTTTAGTGGAAAACAAGGTAAATGTACTGATTGAGAACTGATTTCTGAATCAGACTTCCTTCTAAAGATTTACGATCTCCTCAACTTTTGATCAAAATCGTGATGTCATCTTTGCCCAAGTCACTGTTTTAATAGATTAGGTTCTCAAAAAGAGACGTTTGTATGAGTTCCTGCATATCCAGACATGCACCGATCTGTACAGAGAGACATAAACCTGACTAATGGGCCTCCATTTTAGGAGTCCTATCATTCCTTTGCACAAGTTGAGACAACGATGAGCAATTAATGTGGCTTGATACAACACTGAGAGCACAGTCAACGCCCTACATACAGTGCATACATCCACATATTTGCAGTCTTAGTCATAAGACTAAAATCTGTTCATATGTCATGTGCTGAGCCGAATCGAGGCATTAAAGGTCCTCATGTATATCCACCTTTCAGGTCAATTGTAAACTTTAATAGAAGGCTGAATGCTAAAACAAATATGGATTTTATACATACATTTATTTACAAAAAATCTAGCTTGCATGTAGTAACAGCTAAGTGAGCACTGTAAACAAAGGTACAGACCTGATTGATAGTATGGGAGCATGGGTCAATATGACCCAATGCACTTTCAAAGTGACTGGGTTAACTTTTGCCAAGATTTCACAAGGTTAAGTTTACTAAATCCTCTCTTGTTCATTTACTCAAAAAATGCATGTAACTAAATGAACTTAATTTAACAGAGTTATTTTAAATTAAATTAAAGTTTACTCCATTTGTGTTGGTACAACATAATTGTTTTGTATGGTTAACTAGTAAACTTTCCAGCCAGGTTCTTTCTACACAAAGAGATTGTGTTGAGATATAGTAATTTTAAGTCATGAAAACTAATTTCAAACACGTGGAACCACTGTCCACGATTGAATCAAGTTCAGCCAAAGAGCTAGTTTTTAGAGTGTACACTCTCCACAAAGGCAACATGTGCTAAGTCAACACTGAAACTGAGGAAAGTGGCTTCAAAGTTACTTGGTTTTAGTGTAGATTTGTAGTCAGAGCAATTTTCAAACTCTGTTTCACATTCGAGGTTAAGACCATTTTTAATATAAGAATACAGAGTGAGATCAAAATTAATATATTACACGGAAGCATGAAGTGGTCTTTATTTGTGTAACATTTTATTACATGATCCCAGTTTATCAATTTTTCATGCCCTCTTTTACTATAGGCCCAGTAAAAACCTTGTTTGGCACTAGTGCTCAAGGCCTCTTGTGCAATAATGGAGCTTTGTTAAGCGGGCCAAGAAATCATATTTAGTTAATCTATCTACAGCAAACCCGCTCGAATACAACATGTTCTCAGAAAGTACATTTTTGCCTATAAATAAAGAACAAATCTGTGACCCAACGGGGATTACGGCACCTGTCAAGTTAGTTTGACCATCATGAGTGTGATATGATGCCCACCTGTGATGTTTTTTCGGAGTTCATCGTCTTGGTCTTTCAGAGATTCAATGAGTTTGGGGATCCCGCCGGCTTCAATGAGGGCCATTTTGTTCTCCATGTTCTCGTAGATGAGGTTTCTGGTGGCTCCGGTCGCATAGCGCTGTACCTCCTGGTTCTCACAGTTGAACAGCTGCACTAGACGTGGAACTCCCTTCAACTTGTTCACCTAAACCAGAGAGTGAGAGGTTTGTATTTTTTTCCTAAAATGGAAAAGTTTTTTTAAACATGTCAGATGAATGGTTCTTTGGACAAATCGTATACCAGTTTCTTTGCGTCGTTGTTACTGTAGCACTCATGCTGGATGTAGGCAGCTCCCAGCACCTGCATTTCTGGATCAGGCTGATCTAGATAGTTTATGGCAGTAGGTATATCCAGACTGTCAAGTCTATGCAGGAAAAATAAGAACGTTTGATCAAAGATAACTAAAGTTTCAAATGTTAAATGCATTTGTCACTGTTCTGTAAAAATGGTGGTGTTTCTGCATTAGTCGTATACTTCTATAGCAAGTGATATACATCTAAACTAGCTCATCTGATTAATATACAAATGTTCTTTCTCAATTTTAAAGGAAGACAATTAATGACTTGTAGATTTTTTGGGAGTCAGATACATTGAGCTTTGGTGCTCACGTGAGAGACACAGATTCGAATCTGGTCAGCAACATATTTCCTGTCATCACTATGCTTTCGCAATTAATAAAATAACAAAAATATTCAACTTGGCCTCAGAATCATGTTATTATATCTACATTTTTCACAGCATTTGTACATGGCAGCAGTTTCCTGGTGAAATGAACACTAGAGGCGTTACATCAACAATGACTTTTATTCACTTTCACAAATGTCACAAGTAAAACGCCAATATTTGCATTACATTACCAACTACATTTACAAGCTCAAGCGCAATCAAATATGTGGTAGCTCAACTGATAAAGCATTGCACTTGCGATACAAAGGCCTGGGGTACGAGTCCAGGAGAGTACGCTGGTTGACATGTGAGCTGAATGTGTCATATAAGCACAGCAAAATGAAGTGCTTGCTTTAGTAATTTGTGTTTTTCATGATCATACATATGCTTTTATGACACCGGTCAGGTTTATGGTTTAGTGTAGGGAGGTCGGTTTTGTTCACTTTTGGGAGAACATTTAACACACTTTTAGTGCCACAGAGTGGACACCTTGTATGTTATAAGTGTACGGAACCACATAATGTAATTTAGCAAAAATGTCACACAGTCACAAGATTAAAATATTAAAAAGTGCAGTGTGTAATAATAACAGAATTGCAGTTTGTTTGATTGAGCATCCCAACTGGGCTGGACATAACAACACTGGCTCAACCAATAGCATGAGTTTGGGGGCGGGAATACCTAGTTTGGGAAACATTGTTTAAAAAAAATCATTATTTGAAAAATGTAGTTTGATGCCACAATGGCATGGAAAAAAAACACTTAATCTCTAATAGTCTAATGAGTCTTGAATGTATTTAGAATACTACAATTGTGAATGTTTAACAAATTGAAAAACTAGTTCAGCTTCAAATCTAGTACTACTTCCCTTTTTAAGAGTAAACATGATATGAAGAGGCAACAAATCGCTCAGAGGACATTCCTCCCTTTTTGTGCTTGTGTGTATCACATCAATGCATGGAAGTGTGTTTTTTTCCCACGTTGTGTGAAGTGTGAGGTGGCTGGACTGGTTTTTGTGTGCCTGCTCAATAGAAGCACTCTTCACTTTTTACACTGAAGGGCTGGGCAACATCAAACAAAACAATGTGTACTTGCGCACAATCGCACACACACACACTTTTAGCGCAACCAGGTTAGATAAGCTAAGTGAGGGTGTATTGACAGGCTGTTAAAATTAAGTATGAACATTTTATGTTACAAAGGGCAGCCTTAGGTTTACTTTGTGTTTCTTAGCATGCAAGTACAGATTAAAAGTGATTACACAGAGTTGTTTTTAACCATTGCTAACAAGCTACTTTTACATAAATAGCAAACAAGCTAATGTGCTAACAGTAATAAGCAGTGTTTATTTAAAGAAATTCTCAAATATAGGTCTCTGTAACCATGGTACACAATTGAGAGAATTTTTCACATACAGTAATGAGGAAGCCTTGGTTTAAACGTATGCCATTTGAGGTTAAACGCATGTTATTTGAGCATTTTAAGCAATTAGGCCTAGTTCAGTGGCGTAACGTGTTTTACAGTAGTGTTGTTAACATGCTACTTTTGCCTTCTCTTTAAAGTCATTTAAGCTAAACATAATTTCTTGATGTGTTACCAGACATCCTTAGTTAAAATATATTGTGGATAAATTAGCTTTTTTTATAACAATGTTTAGGAGTGGGTCATAAATCATTTTTACCTATTAAATAACCTTGTGCTAATTACATTTACTGGATTAAACACTTTACAAATGAAAGGTACTCATATGAATATTGTCTCTGTTAATTTGTAACTTGATGCAAACAACCAAAAGATAAGATTAATCATGAAGTATGATAAGTCTGACATCAGTGTAAAACAGCTTCACGCTACATAATAATTGAGTATTGATATTTCAGACTCTAAATTCTGATTTGATGAGCCACATTCAACATTGTTGTAAATTGTGCACATCTGTGACCACTCATCAATTGAATTCTACATTAAAGCAGCAAGTTCAGTGTTGCTTAACAACAGGCCGTAAACAACTAAACACAGCAACAGCTCTTATTTAGTTATTCCTTGTCTTTGTATGTTCGGAACACATCCAACTCAGCATTTTCGCAGAACACTGTTTCATTTTATATTAAAACAATGTAACCCTTACAAAAAATCTAGAGTTTTGGCAAGCTAGCCACAAACTTTAAGCAAATTTACCACTCATGTGATTCGATGCAAATATTAACCAGAATTTTGCAGCTCTTTACTAGTAGTGGTGAACCTGCAGCAAACCATTGGCAACAATGGACAATTTGCCGTAAGTTTACAGCAAAGCTCATTTGCATGTGAAAATTATCATTGACGAATGTGCGGCAAGTTTGTGCCAAATTTGCCATGAACTCTCGATTTTTGTAAGGGTAAACTGTCCTGCCTACTGATAGCTGCACAAACCATGGTATAAACGGTAGAGCAATTTTCTTTACTGGTTGACACATGTCTACCATGTTTAGGGTTACCAACTTTTCACCACGCGAGTACAGGATGTTTGAGCACTTACGAATTCTTCAGTATGGAGTATTTTGACATCAGACCAAGGGGATGGTGGGGTGGGAACCCTTTGAGCATTTCGCCGTTTAAATACAGCAATAAAGTGATGTCTAAATTTCTGCCAAAACATGTGACGTCCTAGCTATTTGCATCCCTACACTGCATATGCCATCATACTGCCCAGCCTTATATGCCTAGCCCTGTAGCTCATCCAGTAGGTAATTGTTTCTATTCCCAGACAACACAAAAATGGACAAAAACAAATGTGATATAGTCACTAATAAATTAATTAACGTAAATATTGTTGAATGCAAGAGTAAATCAGCACATGTAAGTGCACTTACCCGCTCAGGTTACCCATACTGCCACTCATATCCATGCCGTCAAACACATCCTTGCCCCTGCCAACACTGTGCATACTCCTCACGGAGCCCGCACGCGACAGTCTTCCCTGCTGCATCATTGCTAGGTTGCTCTGGGAACCACCATAAGCACCTCCAGCGCTACCATACGTGCTAGGTGAAACAGTGCATACACGACTCTGCTGCCGATTGTTGATTCGGCTGATGGTACGGTGGGCTGGGCCTTTGAAGGACTGAGAACGAGTGTAAACTTCCTGTTCCATGCCGCTTCCACCGTTAGTCATGAGCGTTCCACTGAGGGAGCTTCGCATGGACGGTAGAGTCATCGAACTGACCTGCTGCTGCTGTTCGCTGTCATAGCCATTCATTCTGGACAATGAGTACACAGACTGGCGTGGGTAGGTGCTGGTGGTGTAGCCGTTGCTCATGTTGCGGGTGGGCGCTTGTTGCACATATGTAGCATCGCGTTCTGAAACAAGACTGCCATCACTGTCGTCTTGTCCCACCCAGGAAGAAATAGCCTGCCGTGGAATGGACGATACACGCATGGAATGCACCGACATGGTATCTTGGTCGCCCCCTATTCGGCTGAAGGAACGAGTCATTGCGTTGACTTGCTGCTGGTCAGCACCAACTTGGTAACCGCCACTCTGGTAACCACCACTCTGGTAACCACCACTCTGGTAACCACCACTCTGGTATCCACCACTCACAAAGTCTTCTTGGTAGCCTCCACCACCACCTCCTTCTGTGTAGCTAATTTTGGTTCTTGGGGTGAAATCAACGGCAGAGCGGGATGAGTATCCGCTTCTAGAGTACTGAGTGGGACGCTGTGACTAATAGAAAAGAGAGGAATAAGAAAATGTTAATTTCTATAATCCTATTATTATAGTATCCCCAAATAGGGAAAATAGAAGAGTTGTATTCTCAATAGTAACATAACTCTTTAATGTGACAATTAAAAGAGATTTGTATGCTTGTGACATTTCATATGGGGTTAGTGGGTAGACCTGACTTGAACACCTAACAAACACAATATGTGTTACTCATTTCGGTCACAGTATTTGGACAAGTTGGTGCTGGACAAAATACACATACATTTTGTCGCAACTGTAAGTAAGCCATTTGTCCACCGAAAAGTGTAACACTGTGGCATATTACTCTGTTTCAGAATCCTGACTGGAATGGCGCAGTGGAACAATCGGACCAATGGGAGATTGGGGGTGTGTTTGGGAAACTTTTCTGAATATAATCCTTTTTTGCAATTCCCTTTGGTGGTGCTAGTGGTGCAGAAAAAACACACTTTCACCTATAATCTGTATCAATGAAAGCTACACATTTCAAACAAACAAAACTACCATTTATCCTAAATGTATATTTATGTTTTTGAAGAGAAAGAATTGGAAGTGGACTTTAAGAAGTGAAAAGAATCTTACCACCATTGGTCTGCTTGTGGAATAGACAAAGGATTTTGAGCTATAATTTGGGGTGAAGCTTTGGGTCTGATATTTTGTCATCGATGAGTAATTCCCAGACTCTAAAAAAGAGAAAGTAATTGTTATGGATTATATAGAGTGGAAATAGGTCCTTGAGGTATCAATTGCAGGTTACCACCTTTTTTTTGTGTTTTACAGGTCTCATATGGCATTAGATTAGAAGGCATCCCAAAGAACTTTCTCAAAGTGCCGTCACATTCTACAAGTTTCTGAACACAAGTGTCACACCTAACAGCTCAGCTACAATGTATTAAGAACAAACAACTTCAGTAGATTGAACTTGCATTAAACTGCCCCTCAATGCAGAAAACTAAATTCAAATCTTAAATTGATTGCAACTTCTCTTTCATTATTTAATCAATATTGACTTTAATACACAGTCACCAGTTAAAATATATAGAAACTACACAGATTTACCAAATGTCTCCATTTGAACACAAAAATTGTAAATGTGCACCTCATTCTTTGATACATCAATTAAATACTTCCATTATCGGTTTATGACACCATTGTAGGTTTGACCTTTGGTTTGTACATAAATATAAATGTTCATCCTTAGATAGAACAATTAAATGATACACTTTTTCATTTTGTTTTTGAGTGAATTACATGAATTAGAGCAATGTAAGTTTAATACAGTTTTAACTGTTTTGTTCTGGCATAGCAACAAAGAGCAAACAAGGTTAAGGTCTCCTAGTTTGTTACACCAAAGACTTATTCATGCATCCGTGGGCATGCACGGACTGTACATGTGCATGTGTAAATTAGGGAGTGGTATAAGCTCTGCAAGTACAAAGTGAGTGGAAGACAACAGCGAGCAAGTGCAGAACCGGTCTAATGTGTACCACGCCCAATGTCCCTACCCAAATAACACACACTCATACACAAACACACACCCTTTCCCTGACCTATACCGTATTGCTTAACATTAATTAATTTAAACTTAAGTTACAAATTATTCAGTGTAAGTAATAGGATATCACCAGAATTGCATTCAAAATACAAAGAGTTGATTTTTATTTTTTTTTTTTCAGAGCTTCAAAATGATAAGCAAACTGAATGAACTTCTGAGAAATGGTTGTTTCCCAAGCTTCTAACATATGCTTGGTATTGCACCAATGTCAGATCTAGTTTTCAGACAAGTGGAACTTTTACAAGATGTGGTATATGTCTTTACCAAGAAGCCTTGGGCCAGTAACAAGAAGGTGCGAGGCAGTTCTGACTTGTCAAAATGCAGGTAAAGCTCAAAAACAAGAGGCCCAGCTAACGTATCCACTAAGCACCAAACATTTAACCCTGAAATAGCTGTGGTAGATCCTCATAAATCCAGGCATTCAATCACATCTTGTCTTAACCACTCAAATCAACCACAAATGCTTAACAACGTAGAGGCGTTGAGTCCTTTAAATGGAAAGTATGCTGTACATACTGTATATAAATGTACAATAGTTTGGTATACTTACAATTGGCCTATGGTATGGTCATAGTTCCCACTTTTATTAACTTTTTAATGTTGTTTGTGTTACTAGATAAGGGTTTTTAAAATCCCGAACATTTAAAACATTTATTTTATAGAGATTGCATTTTACTAAGAGCAACTTAAAGCCATAAAATGTTTTTTTTTTCCATCATAGGTTTTTCACTGCATGAACCCTGCATGCTGCCTATAGCTGAACTAATCTGCTCATAAAGACATGCTAAAATTTGAAATTGTCAATACCAAATTGGCTTTCGGCATCATCCTCTAGAAACTAAGAGTCTCAGGTTAAATTCTTTCTTTGGCCTTTGTCTTCACGGCAGTTGATATTGACGCCATGGTTACCTGCATTTTTGAGCAATACTAAGCACTTTTTTGGTCAGGGTGCGTCTTTCGAGGGCGTGTGCTGGATTTTTCACTCTTAGTAGTCGTTCAACAACAGCAATTTCACTTGAACTTTGCTCATTTCGCCCTGTAAATGATTAACCCAAACCAAAAGTTACATATCATTTACAGTTGTATATAAATTTAATTCTACATTGTATCTCATAGAGATTGAGTGAAACGGTGCAAACTACACATATCAAATCTAAGCCTTTAATGAATAGCCCAATTTATGACCATGATCAGTACTTTTAACACAGGCACAATATATGCAACCTAGAACATGCCATGTCATACTAATATGAATACAGTATCCAAACTTCAAATGAAAAGTTTGGACACACCTACTCATTCTTTATATAATAAACTGTGTGTGTGTGTGTGTGTGTGTGTGTGTGTGTGTGTGTGTGTGTGTGTGTGTGTGTGTGTGTGTGTGTGTGTGTGTGTGTGTGTGTGTGTGTGTGTGTGTGTGTGTTTATATATACACTCCAGGCTGTTTTATCTATTAGAGTAATATATACACACATACATACATACACACAGTATATTATAATAAAAAATATAATAGTAATATTAAATAGTATATGTTATTTTGTACATTTGTATCAAATTGTTTATAAGATCATGAAAAATACATTCAGTGAAGTGTGTGAAACTTTTGTTGTGTTAGTGTTCATGCAGTAAATTATATAAATATCACACAACTAATATACATAGCCATCTATTCAAAACCAGAAATCATGTGACCATTAGATTTTGTTCTAGGCTGTTTTGTGTAATGGAGTATGCAAAACACACACACACACACACACACACCCACACACATGCAAGTAAACAACATGCAACATTACAACCTGTAATAATAATAATGCATTTGATATTAATATCTGACCATGTTCAATGACAAACCACAAAATTATTTCATATAAGTTTGTAAAAAGGAACAGTCATCCCAAGATCATGGAATAATAAAACTTCATATGAAACCGCATACAAAGCCTATTATATACCACAAAAGCTACAAGCCAGCTTGACAGATGATGAGCAGGTTAATAATTCAAAGGCGTATGTGTTATTGTAGCTGTATTTTAAAAAACATCAAAGCGCACAGAGACGCACCTGAGGCTGCGTATTGTGACGAAGAGCCGTTCTGGCGCGGGAGAGTGGATTTCTCTGCCAGTCTCATGGACACCTGCTGGTGCACGCGTTTAAATTTGGAGTCCTCTTTGGCGAGAGTACCGCCGTGCGAGAGCTCGTTTTCGGACGGTACCGCGTAAGTACTCACGGTCGAGTTGGGCTGCAGCGCCGTCAAAAACACTTTCTCCGAAGTCACGCTCACACTCATTGCGGCGGAGGATTGACTGAGCTGAACCCCCAAAAAAAGAGTCCCGCTAACAGTCCCACCAGATATTCCCAGCGAAACACGACAATAAAAGCGTATTGGGTGACTGCTCTTGTTACTCTCCGGTAATGTTGGAGCCGTACTGACGGCTGCTCTGATCTCTCTGTCTTTTTCGCAAAAGGAAAAAGGAGGGTGTTTAAATAGGTGGAGCATTTGAGTGAGTCATAGGTTACCTGATACAGGTAGCCTAAATCTCGTGAAAGCTCAATTGGACATTTTAAAGAGTTTTATTGTTATTTATACACTTATTTTTAGCTACATGTGTAATGTAAATGGTGTTAATTAAAATACTAATAATACTATTTCACTTTAAGCACATTGTTATTACTCAGTATACATACAGTACAACTTTTCCCCCTGGGAAGTCCATAGGCTGCTTATGAAGTCGTAAATGTATGTATGTATGTTGAAGCGATTTTAGTTGGAAAGTACAGAGCCGTTTTGTAACTTCTTTTTTTTGTTCCTCCTCTTTTACTCCCCAATTTGGAATGCCCAAGTCCCTATGCGCTCTAAGTCCTCGTGGTGGCATGGGACGAATCTCAGTTGCCACCACGTCTGAGACCATTAATCTGTGCATTTTATCACGTGGCTTGTTGAGCGCGTTACCGCGGAGACATGGCGCGTGTGGAGGCTCATGCTATTCTCCACGGCATCCACGCACAACTCACCACACGCCCCACTGAGAGCGAGAACCACATTATAGTGACCACGAGGAGGTTACCCCATGTGACTCTACCCTCCCTAGCAACCGGGCCAATTTGGTTGCTTAGGAAGCTTGACTGGAGTCACTCAGCATGCCCTGGATTCAAACTCGTGACTCTAGGGGTCGTATTCAGCGTCTTTACTTGCTGAGCTACCCAGGCCCCCTGCCATTTTGCAATTTAATATTTCTCTCAATTGTCACTTATTAGCAAAGACAGGAAGCTTTTTTAGCACCGAGTTTTGTTGCAAATGCTTGTCGCTGCGTAACCGAGCTAATTAATACCAATAACAACTTGTTTCTGCTAGGATTCTTAAATCGGCACGCCCCCCAACTCAGAAAATCAGGCTCAAAGAAAATCCAGTTTCCCAGTTGTAATTACGACTTTGTGGTGGTGTTCATGTGCACTCAACTCATGATGTTCGACTGATTATTAGCTATAATTATGACATTATATGTTCTGCAGATCAACATTATTGTTTCAGGGTTCTAGCACCTGATGCTTTTCTGAAGAATAAAATGTATTAGAAAGGCAAGAGGAGGCATTGTGTCTGCAATTTAACTATTTACATATATAATGCAAAGAGTGTTATTTATAATAGTAAGAATACTATTTCATAGTAAGTACATTGTTATTATTCAGTTGTTACATATGCAATTTTACAGTAGCATAATCAATGGAGTTTGACACATTTTTAAATAAATTTTTTTTTTTTGTATACTTAGAAAGCGATTAAATAATCCATTGTACCTATTTTTATCTTATTCCATCTTTTCCCTTATTAAAGTTTGAACAATCTATAGTCACTCAATTGATATAACAACATAATAGGAAACGTGTGTTTACCAATAATCATAACACTTTAAAAATATAACAGCTGTATTGTTTAATCTACACTGAAACTAAGTGCTTCATGAGGTTACTTCTAAATCCTCTGATATTTAATCAACACTAAATCATCACTAAATCAACCCAATTTAAGTTGGACTGACAAAACTTATTTCAAAGGTTAGGTCAATTGCAGTTTGCCACTTTTTACAATGTACTTTTCACATATTCTTTATTGAACAGTGAACACTAATTGATTTTAAGGGCTTCTGAGATTTTGTTCATTCTTCCAGACATTGTGTCATCAACTTGTGTCATCAACTTGTGTCATCAACTTGTGTCATCAGTGTGCAGTGTTCATTCTAAAAATGCAAAGGGTGTGCGCAGACATTCAGGTGTGGCGTAAGGGTTGTTTAACTTATCGTCTCCTAGCAACATGAGGAAACCATGGGAAGTCTTGCTGTATTTGTTCACAACAATCTCTACAAGTTTCATCATATTCCAAAACATGCTTTCCCACTTTCTATGAAGCACTAATACCAACTGTCTAATATTGTTTATGACTGTTTATGACACTATCCATAGAAAGCCTATAAAGTTATTTGAAGACCAAAAAGTTCTTGGTGTGTTACATAGATCCTTTAGCTCAACATATTGGTTTCTAAGTTCTTTAAAACACCAATATAGATTGTTTTCTGAGCTTCTTTGTCGAAATGAAACGGCTCTGTCAAATTATTTTGGTTCTAATAGGAACCTTTATTTTTAAGAGTGTATTTTGCAACAATCAATTAAAAATGTGCCCACCAAACCATAGCAATATACTAGATGCATTACTGAGTACACATGCTCATAACTTGGGTAAAAATAATTATTTATTGTTTTATTCTATTTTTTTTTTTTTACCAATACTATTAAATATTGTTGCAACATTATGAAGTACAAAAAGTAGCATGTGCACATCCAAAAAGTTTTACGCAGATGCAAGATAAGAAAATCAATGCAGTAAACAATAAATGAACTCATTAATCAACTACCATTAATTATTCATTAATACAAATTAAATTCTAATTAATTCATTTATATTTAATTGTCCATCACAAAAAGAAACTTTCCTTTCCCTTGAAAAGTTTGTCATTTATAAAATATGCATAATTTTATCCAAGCAACTGTAAAAAGGATTTGACAATCTTAAGAAAGTATTTAAAGCCAACAACATCATAGTAAGGAAAGAAAATAATAGAATAGTAGAAAGCTCCTGTGTACTCACAAGTCAGACCTGCAGTTTTTGTCAAATTGCTATTTCCAGTGAAGAGAAGATTTAGCTTGTATCTAGTGTGCTGTGCTCTAGTTTGTGTGTTATAATCTGACAGATATGAAAGGGACACATGAAGTTATAGATTTTTCAGCGACAACGCCCAAAACACCTTAAAAACTGTATGTGTATGCAATCACATTTAGTTTTCTGGTTACCCATCCCCTGAAGTATTAAGGGAGGTGTGTATGTGATTATGTGTCACAGAGACAGAACCAGACAGAGAGAGAAACAATGGGTGAGTCTAATTGCAAAGGTGTGATGTAGATGTATGTGCATAGGACACTATGAGGGAGTGAATGGAGCCTTGGAAGGGTGTCTTCCAATGACCCGAGATAAATGCACTGATCAATTGCAAATCTGATTGACCTTTTAATACTTCCACAATCTTTGTTTTTATGTGACAACATACTGTTATTATGCAAACTTGAGTAAGGGTTTTTCCAAAGCCAGACCAAAATTTCAAATATAACTACAACCTACAAGCTACCTTCAAGCTACAACCGCCAAACCTGGCACAGCCCTTCAGCCTGTTGTAGCTTTGTATGATTCATTTATATATAACTGATAGGAAGTAATGTTTTCCCATAGATCCCCTTGACATAGGGGCTGTTCACACCAAACGCGGTTTTGCGTTCATGCTGCTTTCAATAGTTTCCCTATATGTAATCAATGGCCAACGTGTCTGCACCGTTGTGCCATGTATCCTAGTTTTTTTCCAGTGTTTTTTAGATGGCATGTCTAGTTCTAAAGGACTTCAAAGGTAAAAAATTAATAAATTAAATAAAGCATCTCGAGACACATACGACCTGCTCCATTTTCGGCCCTGCACCTAGCTTTTTTTGTGTACAAGGAGGTGTTTGGTGTGAACGGCCACTGGTGATGGAATGTCAATGTTTTTTTTTTTTTTAAGTATTCAAACTGCATAAGACTTATATTGTCTTCAACCTGTTTTAAATTTCCAGACCCAACATTCAAAGTTTGCCATGATTCATCTAATTTTGTCCCTATAAATTATAATCATTGAATTAAATAGAGTTTTTATTAAAATCTTTCAATGGTCATTCTTTTATTGTCGTCTTCACAATGAAGTGCTTAGTCTCAGTTGGATGACATCCACTTATGGTTACCATTCATAAGCGCTTCCGCTGAACTTCATGTTACAAATGAATCACTTTGAGAAATAAAGGCACAACGTTTTCATGGAGATATCCTCTGGCCAGGGCTGGTGGCATATCATTCTGTTCAGCATAGAGTCACCTGCCCTTCCCAGTGAAAGGCATTTTAACTTTGCACCACCTTCATCCACCTTTAATGTGCTTCAGAAATGGCGTCGGATTAATCTGGTAACTCTGGTTTTATTTTCAAGTGAATAGGAATACGTCCAACGCCCTTTGAAACATAATGGGATATCCATTATCGCAACGTAAACTAGTGTCATGTATTTGTACACCCAAAATATGATGTTATAATTCTATGCACTTATCTGTGGCTAATTACATATGTCACCTGTCATGGTTTATTGAAAAGTGTCCAATAGTAACACTTTATTTTACTTGTGACATGTATTGCATGTCAATACAATTAATCTCTCTATAGACCTTATTAACAGTAGCACCACATTTGATTTTTAAAGGTAATGGAAAGAACAAGAAATAGTGTTTGGATTTAATTTGTCTTTATAAGAAAAACACAATGTCATTGTTATGATGACATTGATATTGTCAAGAAGTCACAAGAATTAAATATAAATGTAAGGGGATTCAGATGGGCAAGGAGGAGGCGAGAACCGGCTTGTCAATATAAATAATGTTTAATTTAACTCAAAACAAAAAGCACAAACATAAACACACATGACGGACATGCCCGTAATTCTCTCTCTCTTCTCGAACCATCGTCACCGGCCACCTTTATCCCTCGCACGCCCCATCAGGCCGATTGAGGACCAGGCGTGTGACATTCCAGCCAGGCCCCGCCCCGCCCCCCTCTGCTCCACACTCCTCCCGGCGTTACCTCAGGCCGGGGTGCCACCGGCATGACATACACCCCCCTTTCCCTGGGGAGGGGCGTGCTTTGCGCCCCGTCAGGTCATCCCCGCCTTCCTCGACCTGGGAGGAGACAGCAGGGGGAAAACAATAACAAAAAAAAACAAACTAGGCGAGGGAAAAGGCCAACACGGTGTGACAGAGAGAGAGAGAGAGGAGAGAGAGAAGAAGCTCACTCACCGGTTCTCTGATGTGCCATCGCGTGGTCCTCGAGCACTCCTCCACACTCTTCGGCAGACGACAGCCGCTCCTTCCCGGGTGGACCGGAGTCAAACCTCTGACCCCCAGTGGACAGAACGCCCCTCCGCTTTTCTGCCAGCACATGGGGACATTCCTCCGCCCCTGGCAGCGGCCCTACCGCTCCAGGCGATCGGGGAGTTACTTCCCTCCTCCCCTCGCGGACGGTGGTCTGCGTTTCTGGGGGACGGCAGGGTACTCTTCCGTCCCTGGCAGCGGCTCCATCGCTCCAGGGAGATGGGGATCCAGTCCCCACGTCCGGGCGGTCAGGCTACTCTGTCACCTGGCAGATGGCACCAATGTAAGGGGGTTAAGATGGGCAAGGAGGAGGCGAGAACTGGCTTGTCAATATAAATAATGTTTAACTAAACTCAAAACAAAAAGCACAAACATAAACACACACATGACGGACATGCCCGTAATTCTCTCTCTCTCGAACCGTCGTCACCGGCCACCTTTATCCCTTGTGCGCCCCATCAGGCCGATTGGGGACCGGGCGTGCGGCATTCCAGCCCGGCCCCGCCCCCCTCTGCTCCACAATAAACAATCTGACAAATTATGAATGAAAAAAATCACAATATATGTAAAATTTGCAGTAGACACTAGCACAAGAGGGGTATAATTTTCTAACATAAAAAATGACACATGTTTTATTCTTCAGATAGTTAGGAAATTGGCATGCTGCTTCTGAACGTTCATGCACCCTAAAATCAACCTCATTTTGCCAATTTACTGACAAACGGTCAAATTTACTGACAAATGTTTGTATTAAATCAAACACATTAACCTTTCCCTTCAGTGCTACTGATAGCGTGTTGCACGAACAATCTACGAGACATGGTTCTTGGGCCCCAGAAACCAGGAAGTGATCGCATTCATACAATGGTGAGCGTTTAAGGTTGGGGTTTGAGTTAGGTAATAGAGTCAATAAAATATGAATTTCTGTTGACTGCATTACATCTTTTACAACTAAAAATACAACTTGCTTTTGGCGCCACTCTGTGGACATTTCAACAACACTTCTAGCTTTGGCCACCGGGAGCAGTAGTTCAAATTTCGTTAGGAACAGACCGATTTTCACCTTGTGTTGCCAAAATCACAAGCTGTGTCCAGAATTGCCCTCAGAATGCACTCAGTGTCCAAAGACCAGATATGAACCATGTGATCATGAATTAGGTTCTCTGAGTTTCTGTATTTACTCAAACTGTAAAATGAAACAGACTATTTCTGAGCAGCCTTACCAACATTTGCTGCCTCGGTAACTAAAATTAGTGCAGAATAAAAAACAATATTGTCAGATATTGTCATTGAAGACAATTAGGAGGTAATTTATCTTTAGAAACTAATCTTCCAAAAAATTCTGTATCGATGGGAAAAAACACTCTCTCTCAAACTTTTTGAGAGAGATTACTTAATGATTATACTGAAAGATAATAATAATTATCAACACACACCTAGCTTGGCGTGTTTTTTTACGTGTTATTAAACTGTAATTATTTTGAAATAACTGCCCTTTTACAGTATTTTCAGCGTGTGTTTGTGAATGGGGCTAAACCAGTATGAGTGCTTTTTCACATGTTTCTTCTTTCAACTACAACTAGATTAAAAAGTTTGAGTACAAACTTTAAGTTGGCTTGTGAAAGTTTGGACTAGAAAGTTTGAAGAAGTTTAAAGTAGTTTGAAGTTTAAATTAGTTTAAATTAGTTTCAAGTAGTTTCTATTTTAAAGTAGTTTATAGTTTAAAGTAGTTTGAAGTTTATATTAGTTTAAATTAGTTTAAAGTAGCTTATAGTTTAAAGTAGTTTGAAGTTTAAAGTAGTTTATAGTTTAAATTAGTTTAAAGTTTAAATTAGTTTGTAGTTTAAATTAGTTTAAAGTAGTTTGAAGTTTATATTAGTTTAAATTAGTTTAAAGTAGCTTATAGTTTAAAGTAGTTTATAGTTTAAAGTAGTTTGAAGTTTAAATTAGTTTAAATTAGTTTAAATTAGTTTATAGTTTAAAGTAGTTTATAGTTTAAAGTAGTTTATAGTTTAAAGTAGTTTGAAGTTTAAAGAAGTTTGAATTTTATATTAGTTTAAATTAGTTTAAAGTAATTTATAGTTTAAAGTAGTTTGAAGTTTAAAGTAGTTTATAGTGTAAATTAGTTTAAAGTTTAAATTAGTTTGTAGTTTAAAGTAGTTTCAAGTTTAACTTAGTTGCTAGATAGATAGATAGATAGATAGATGGATAGATAGACACGTTTTTAGCATGTTTTAGCACTTTGCTAGGCGATGCTAGCATGTGTTAGCATGATGCTAGCGCGTTTTTAGCATGTTTTAGCACTCCGCTAGGCGATGTTAGCATGTGTTAGCATGATGCTAGCACATTTTTAGCATGTTTTAGCACTTCGCTAGGCGATGCTAGCATGTGTTAGCATGATGCTAGCACGTTTTTTGCATGTTTTAGCACTTCGCTAAGCAATGCTAGCATGTGTTAGCATGATGCTAGCACGTTTTTTGCATGTTTTAGCACTTCGCTAGGCGATGCTAGCATGTGTTAGCATTATGCTAGCACGTTTTTAGCATTTTTTAGCACTTCGCTAGGCGATGCTAGCACGTTTTTAGCATGTTTTACAGTGTGACCAGTGTAGTCTGATTCCAAAACAAATGACTCTTATGAGCCGGTTCTTTTGAATCTACAGTGTGAAACATACAGTGTGACCAGTGTAGTCTGATTACAACATTAATGACTCTAATGAGCTGGTTCTTTTGAATCTACAGTGTGAAACATACAGTGTGACCAGTGTAGTCTGATTCCCAAATTAATGACTCTAATGAGCCAGTTCTTTTGAATCTACAGTGTGAAACATACAGTGTGACCAGTGTAGTCTGATTCCCAAATTAATGACTCTAATGAGCCAGTTCTTTTGAATCTACAGTGTGAAACATACAGTGTGACCAGTGTAGTCTGATTACAACATTAATGACTCTAATGAGCCGGTTCTTTTGAATCTACAGTGTGAATCATACAGTGTGACCAGTGTAGTCTGATTCCCAAATTAATGACTCTAATGAGCCAGTTCTTTTGAATCCACAGTGTGAAACATACAGTGTGACCAGTGTACTCTGATTCCCAAACAAATTACTCTAATGAGCCGGTTCTTTTGAATCTTCAGTGTGAAACATACAGTGTGAGCAGTGTAGTCTGATTACAACATTAATGACTCTAATGAGCCAATTCTTTTGAATCTACAGTGTGAAACATACAGTGTTTGCAGTGTAGTCTGATTACAACATTAATGACTCTAATGAGCCGGTTCTTTTGAATCTACAGTGTGAAACATACAGTGTGACCAGTGTAGTCTGATTACAAGATTAATGACTCTAATGAGCCAGTTCTTTTGAATCTACAGTGTGAAACATACAGTGTGACCAGTGTAGTCTGAATCCCAAATTAATGAC